>NC_052636.1:40641890-40784486 GCF_016161935.1 Mauremys reevesii
CCTGCAGGAAAACCACGGAGTACCCCCCCTCCCGAAGGAAGGAGAGCACCTGGCTCCTGCGGAAACCCACCCTACAGCTCCGGGTGTTTAGTGTGGCGAAGGTGATGACTGCCATGAGGAGGGCTGGGGGGGATCCACGTCAGCAGGGGCGCTCGCGGCCCCCGTTGGGCCACGCAGCAAACCGTGGCCCACCCCGAAGGCGAGCAGGGAGTCACGGAAGCCGCGCGCCCGGTGGTAAGCCGCGACATTCTGCTTCCCGGTCCCCTTGCCCTCCCCTATGAGGGCCCTCGTGGCCAGGAGGATCCGGTGGAAGTCCCCCCAGCGCTGGAGAGCAAGCACGACCTTGTTGCGGGAGCCCCGGACGTCCTCCAAGAAGTCCCGCACCTCCTCGCAGCGTTTGGGGGCGGGGTCACTGGCCTCCGGGGTCCACCGGTGGCACCTCTGGCGCAGCCCGTGGCCCACCGGGACGGGCAAGCAAGGCGGGCTCTGGCTCAGTGGGGGGTGGTGGAGGGAAGAGGACAGCCCCGAGTGGGTCGGGACTATGAAATTCAAAGGCCGCTCCCTGGGAGTCATCCTCCGGGAAAGGGAAGGAGACAGCTCCAGGGGCGGCAATAACAGCATGGGAGGTGGAGGGGGCAGGGCTGGGGTCAGGAGCAGGGGTGTGAGGAGGGACAGAGATGGGACCCTGGGCCGCAAGAGCTGGACTCTCAGTGGGTGGCTCCTCGCCAGGCACGGGGTTTGAGGGGTAGGGAGGGGTCCCCAGCGACACCGGGCTCGGGCTCAATGGCATGTAGAGCAGCCTCGGCGCGGGAGATGCCGAACCCGGGGGCCCCACCCGAAGGAACTCGATCGCCCGCACCACCGAGGGACGCCCAGTAGCAGCGAGGAGTTCAGGGACCCGCGGAGGCGGGAGCGGACGAGCAGGAGGGATGGTGGAGCATGGGGAAGGGGAGCTGGGGTGAGGTCGGCCAGGTCGAGGCCCGTCGGCAGAGGGTCGTCCTCCCGGGGTGACCGGGTCAGACCCAGGGCCTCGATCTCTGCAAAGATGGAGGAGCTCACCACCCACCATCCCAGAGTCCTCCCCGCTTGCGCCCGAGGCGACGCTCACCTCGGGTATTGCGGGGGGCACAGGAGGCAAGGGAACAGGAGGGGCTCCATCGGGGGCCTCCGCAGGGAGGGACTGCGGAGGAGGGATGGTGGTACCCTCCGGTGCTGCCACGTCTTCCCTAGCCGTCATCGGCAGATGGGGTATCCCCGTGGGCATGGCGGAAGGCTCGGTGCCTGCAGCCCCCTTCCTGGTCTTACGGGGGGCTTCCACGGCAGATGGCACGAGTTGAGCCCGAGCCTTCCGCTTACCCTCCACCCGGGTCCAGCCCTCCATGGCATCGCCTGCGGGCTGGTCAACAGGGATTGGGTCAGGGGGCAAGGAAGATGGTTTGGGGGCTGGGAGAGGCACTGGTGGAACAACAGGAAGGAGGGATGAGTCCCCCTGGGGAGAGCCCTCTCCCACGCCCGGCAGTATCCCTGCCGCACCCTCCTCCACAGGCCCCGCCAGAGTGCAGGTAGCGGAGGCGGGGCTCTCCCGCTCATCAGGGCGCCCTGGAGGACGACCCCCTGAGGCCCGAACGGGAGCAGTGATGGGCTGAGGAGGAGGAGGGGCGGCTCTGGGTACCGGGCAGTCGGGGGCGCCGGCGATGACAGGGCCGGTGCTGTGCCGGGGCTCGGGGTCTCGAGCTCCTCGAGCCGGGCCAAAGGGCAGTCCTCCGGACGTGCCCGTCGCCCGGCAGAGGTAGCACCGGGCCTCCCCGTGGAGTAGTGCACCCGGTACTGGGCCCCTGAAAGGGGACCAGGAAGGACCTCGAGCGCCTCCGCCACGTGCGCCGGCGGCAGCTGAAGCTGCACCTGCCGGGCGGAACGAGAGGACGTGACGGAGGGCGGGGTCCTTGCAGCCCAAGGGGAGAGGGCTCACAATGGAAATGGGCTTCCCCAGGGTCGAGAGGGCGGGTAACAGGGCGGCATTGGGCAGGAAGGGAGGGACGGAGGTCAGGACGACACGGACCCCCAGGTCCTCCAGCGGCTCCAGGGGGACGAACACGCCCCCCACCGCCAGGCCCTTCTCCACCGCCTCCTGGGCGGCGGCCTCCGAGGCAAGGAAGAAGACCACCTTGCCGTACATTTTGGAGGCCGCCACAATGGCCGTGGGCCCCACCACCCTCGCCAACGCCCGCACGTAGGTCTCCACGTGGGGCGAGGCGGGCACCAGGAGGCAACGGATGCCGTGCTTCCGGGTCAAGGTGGGGAAGGGGCCCCGGCCGCTGTAGATGGTAGCGGAGGCGGCGGTTGGGGAAGATGACGTAGCGGCGGGCGGGGGGGCCGCCGCCACCTGGGCGTACGCTCTGGGGGCCGAGGGAGGGGCACCCGCAGAGCTGGTGGAGGGAACAGCGGGGAGGGACGCCGCGGCCAGTGGCGGGGCCGCAGCAGCGGTGGCAGGCCCCGCCATGGAGGGCTTAGTCTTTCTAGCGGGGCCCTTCCCCTTCTTTTTGCCTTGGCCCTTTCCGCCAGCTGGGGGGGTTCCCCCAGAGGCGGAAGGGGCGAGGGACGTGGCAGCAGCAGAGGGCACCCCATCGGTCGCCGCTGCCGGCGCCTCAGCGGTAGCGGTGGCAGGAGGTCCGGCAGCGGCGGTTGAGGTCGAGACCGGGAGGCGTTTGGGGGGAGCAGGCGAGGCAGGGGGGACAGACGTCATCCCGGGAATCCCACCCGCCGCGCCTCCCGCCATGCTGAATGGGGAGGGAGGGCAAACACCGGAGAAAGGGGGTGGGGGGAAGGGACAGGTCACCTACTCCTCCCTGCTAGGCTGTGGGCAGGGAGGATGGTGCCAACAATAGAGGGGGGGGGCAGATACGGGGACTATCGAGGACTTCGGGGGGGGAGGGTTAGTCACCGACAGAGGGTTGAAGTCCGGCTCCTCTAGCTGCACTAGGGGAGGGGGCGGGGGAAACAAGAGCAATGGGGGGTGCAGTGCAGGAGGGGCAACTTAAACAGGGGAGAGGCACAAGCGCACTGATGGGACTATGGGCGCACGAGGGGAGGGGCTAATCAGGGTGAGGGGCCGCGGAGGGAGGGGAGCAACCAGGCTGGGAGTGGGGCAGAGGGACCAAGGGGCTGGCTTCAGGGCCGGGGCAGGACAAACAAAGCTTCAAAGGGAGACGGGCGGGGCAGGCAAACAAACTGAAGCTGGGCAGGGGGGTGGGGGGGGAAGGCTACTAGGGGCGAACGGGGCAGGCAACAAGGGGCAAAGCTAGGGGGCCTGTCGCAGAGGGGAAGGGGTCAGTCCAGGGGAAGGGGGGGGTGCGTGCACCCACAAGCACTTGTGCACAGTCAATGGCTAGCTGGCTGCTGCTGGAGGCCCAAACGGTGGCAATAGGGCGTGGCAGGCCAGGCGAGCAGCTGAGTCCCAGAGGCAGGAACTGAGGCAGACGGTAAGGGACTGCAGGGGTGGTGGAGGGGCAGCGGTGGTGGTTGGGGGGGGGACACAGATGGACCAGGGGGCAGGCTCCACGCCACACCCCCGTGTCCCCACAAACACAGTCTAAACCCCCACCACTAGAGCACAGTCAAAAAGTTACTCAGTTGTTAAGGCCCCCTCCACAGTGGTCTTCAGATTCCTGTGCACTTCCCAGCAGCCGGTGGTCTTCTCAGTCCTCCTCCAGGCTCCAGCAGCTCCCCAGGAAAAACACAGCTCCAGCAGCAGCCTCTCCTCCTCCTCCAGCAGCCCTGGTGGCCAGGCAGGAAGGACCCCCCACAGATGGTAGCTGTAGTGGTGGTGGGGTCCCGGCTTCTCCCTCCAGAGATGGGGGAGTGGGGGCTGGCCAGCAAGGCCCCCCCCACCCCTCACTCACCCACTCACTTGCTCAGCAGTTGTAGCAGGAGCAGCAGTCCTGGGAAGAAGCACTCCAGCCAGCAGCAGCAGCCCAGGAAAGGAGAAGGGGCTCCAGCCAGCAAGGCAGCCAGAGAAGGGGGAGCACTCCAGCCAGCAGGGCAGCCCAAGCAGACAGAGCGCTCCCTGGAGCAGGGTGGACCCTGCTCCGGCCTCTGAGGGCTTTGAAATGCAGCCTGGCAGGGCTTGAGAGCTGCAGCTGGAGGCTGGGCTGATGGGGAAAGTGGCTGCAGCTGAGGGCCACGCCCCAAACTGAGGAACAGGGCTTATAAGAGGCAGGGAAGCCAGAGCCCAGAGAGTCTCTCTCTGCCTCCTGAGAGAGATGGGCCTGGCTGCTTAGAGACTGAGGCCAGATACCTGAGGGAAGCAGGGCTGGGGGACAGGCTGAGGAGCTAGGGAAGCTCTAGCCAGGAAAGCCCCAGGCTGCGGCCTAGCAGTGGGCCATAGGTATTGGGGGTTGCAGAGGGCAGCCCAGGGGTAGGACGAAGCAGCAGGCCCAAACCCCTATTGCCTGTGATGAGTGGGCTGATACTGCAGTCTGCCCCAGGGTGTGGGGCTAGACCATGACTGTCAGTAGCCACTACTGAGGCAAGGCGGGGATAGTAGCGTGGGGTTCCCCTGGGAGGGGGAGACCCAATTATAGATAGCGGGCACCGGGTCCAGGGAGGGACGCCGGGGCCAGAGAACAGGCGGGTCACCAGCCTGCCGAGGGTGCTCCAGGGCCGGACCGAGGGACATTCCGGGACCGACCAGCAGGAGGCGCGGCAGGGGTGAGTACCACCCTGTTACAAAGGGTTAAGATCAGCTTAGTATTAAAAGGAATGAGGAGTCCGGTGGCACCTTAAGGACTAACAGATTTATTTGGGCATAAGCGTTCGTGGGTAAAAAGCCCACTTCTTCAGATGCATGGAGTGAAAATTGCAGATAGAGGCATAAATATAGATTGGAACATGAAGTGATGGGAGTTACCGTGCAAGGGGAGAACCAGTGTTGAAGGCTAATTCAGTCAGGGTGGATGTGGTCCTCTCCCCATAATTGATGGGGAGGTGTCAATACCAAGAGAGGGAAAATTGCTTTTGTCGTGAGCCAGCTACTCCCAGTCCTTATTCAAGCTCAAATTAATGGTGTTAAGTTTGCAAATCAATTGTAACTCTGCAATTTCTCTTTGAAGTCTGTTTTTGAAGGTTTTTTGAATGGCTACTTTGAATTATTAGGTGTGAATGTGTAAATGTGCTATTGATTATACAAGTCCCGTATGATCTCATGATTTGGATTCCTGGTTTTTCACCCAGGCGGCCTGGGTTCAATTCCCAGTGTGGGAACAATGCAGAGCTTTTGCTCAGAGGGGAGGCAGGAAATGAAAGGAATGGGAAGGGATCCTGCCAGCAGGGGAGTTGGACAGTGTTGGAAGGGGACCCCAGAAGTGGGGGTGGGGCAGTGGTCCTGGGGGGAGATGAGGAAGGATCCCAGCTCTATGGGAAGTTGACATTCTGGAGAGCACAGGCCTGGCATGGGGGGTGGGAGGAGTGAGTGTGTCCCTCTAAACTCACCACCAGCAGACTTGGAAGAATTACGTATTTGTTGGTAAATGTCAATTTCTGTGTAAAAACACAACCCAATGGCAAAATCTTTCCATCGATAATCATCAAAACTAACAGATGGGCAAAGTAAGAAACATGTTGCTTGAGAACTTATCCTATTCTAATCCTCTAGGGTTCCCTTTTGCCTTAGGCACCACCACGTGGGCATTTCATATCCCTCCTCATTTTCACACAGACACACAATTTCCTTTGCACAGATCCATGAACAGCAAAACCTCCCTGTGTCTATTGTCTGAGCCAGGGCATTCGATTCCACTGAAACCTTCTCTCCTGCAATGGCAATGGTCAGACAGAGGGAATGCGTCCACCTTCCCCCTGGCAGTGAGATATTCACTCTCCTCTTCATGCTACTGCTGTTATTCCATGAGTCATCAAGGATGGAATAAAAAGCTGAGTTTACTCCAGGGTAAGGAAAGAAAGGAGCCACCAATGCTTTCAAAAATCTCAATGCCCAGAGAAAACCTGCCTCTGTTATTGGACTCACAGAGGTGCTGGCAATACAACGGGAAAAGGGACTGTCTGAATTTCCAGGGCAGGGAATGAACAATCTACAGCAACATCATTAACCACAAACACACCCTCATCATGCTCCAGCCAGTAGGGAAATGGGCAGGAATTCTTGCTGTTCAGCCATGGCCACACGTACAGAGCTGCATAGCAGTGAGTGTGCTGGGGAAGCTGGTCTGAGCAAACAATTTGTAATGACCCTTCAGTGAGAAGAGAACCAGAGTGTAGAAAGGCCCCTGTGTTAAGTGGTTGTGGCTGAGCCTTAGGGAGCTGAACTAGAAAACCATGGGTGTCTTTCTGTAAAGGTTTGATCCTTGCCAGCTAGGCAAGGCTGGTGTGTGGTGTCTCCATGGCTGTACTTCCAGGGTCTGATCACCCACGGTGCCATAGGGAGCCAAGCCTAGACATATTCAGAGACTAAGGCCAGGTCAATATTTCAAACAGTGAGTCTATGCTGCTGCAGCTCAGTAATGGAGATGCTCTGTGCCAGGGTTTCTCAAACGTCCTTTCACTGCAACCTCCTTCTGCCAAAATAACTTAATACATAGCCCTGGAAAGAGGGACCAAGCCCCTCCACTTGGGGGGGCAGGGGGGGTGCCAAAGACTGAGCCCCAGTGGGGGGAGGGCAAAACCAAAGCCTGAGGGATTCAGCCCTGGGTTGGGGGGCTCAGACTTTTGGCTTCAGCCCCAGGACCCAACAAGTCTAATGCCAGCCCTGGTGACCCCATTAAAACAGGATCACAACCCACTTTGTGGTCCTGACCCACAGCTTGAGAACCACTGCTCCATGCTGAGGGGGGAGAGTTTTCCTGTTGGTGTAGTCAATCCACTTCCCCAGGAGGTGGCAGCTCTGTCATGGGGAGAAGCTATATCGGTGGGTGTGCAAGCTGTGGTGTTTACCACATTTAAGAAGTTTAATCAAACCCCATTTTTAAAACCACCTGTGGTCTGGGAATGGCAAAGGAGCTCGATGAAGCAGGATCTGTCCTTCAAAGTCCTGGAGATCACGATTCCATACTCCTGTTGTAATGGGGGTATAGCTCAGTGGTAGAGTGTTTGATTGCAGATCAAGTGGTCCTTTGTTCAAACCCAGGTGCCCTCTTAATGGAGAATGGAAATGTTTTTCTTTTCTTTATGTTCAGGAGCTCCACCATATGAGGATGCTTGAAATGAATGTGAACACTCAACGTTTTGCTGTCCAAATGCATAAAAACCTAGCAAAGCTGTCCATCTGCTGAAATCAGTTCCAATCCTCTAAGTGTTTAGTTTATGTTTTCATCAATTAAACAAAGGTATCATTCCCTGAAGCAGAGCACAAGTTTGAAATACAGGCAGCATAGAGCTAATATTCATAATGTCAACTACAAAAAAACGATACACATCTAGAGATAGCATCATTATAATCAGCCAATCAGAACCTCTCCATAGACCCCTTACACGACCACTTCTCTGTAATATTGGCTGCAAATATAGAACAGTGGTCGCAACGGTGAGCTATACAGTTACAGATTATGTCAATAACATCACAGGAGGTGACACAGCATCAGTGAGTCTGATACTGGAATACTGCCTCCAGTTTTGGTGTCCTCATTTGAAAAAGATGTTGTGAAATTGGAGCTGGGGCAGCAAAGAGCCACCTAATGTTCTGAGAACTGGAAAAAATACCTTCTAGGGAGCTATTGAAAGAGCTCAACCTGTTTAGATTATCAAAAGAAGATTGAAAGGTGACTTCACTGAAGTGTTGAAATGCCTTAATGGAGAGATAAGATTGGGTATTAAAGGGCTCTTGAATCGAGCAGAGAAAGGCCTAACAAGAGCCAATGGCTGGAAGGTGAAAAGAGACAAATTCATATTACAACTAAGGCACAAAAATTCAACAGCGAGGATGATTCACCACAGGAACAAGCTACCAAGGAAAGTGGTGGATTCTCCATCTCCTGATGTCATTTCATGAAGACTAGATGCCTTTCTGGAATGTGTTTGCCTCAAAAGTAGCTCTTGTGTCCTACAGGAGGCCTGTGATATGCAGGGGGTCAGATTAGATGCTCTAATGGTCTCTTCTGGCCATAGAGTCGACTAATTTCTGAAAAACTGAGTGTAGCATTGGGAGCAGCGTCTGAAGTTTCCCTGTCTAGCTGGCTTGCTGCCTAGAACAAACGCTCCTTGAGTGGGGTGATCCCCAGGTAGCAGCTCAAACCTGCAAATTGCCTGGCCAGGGGCAGGACATTAGCCCAGCAAGGGAGGGGTGCGTCAGTGACATCACAAAGGCCTTTGGCAGGACCTCAGCCTATTGGTCCAAGGTGGTGGGGAGGTGGTGACCTCACAGAGAGATGCTGACATCAGCCAGGCAGGACAGGGGCGAGGGGCCAGGGAAACCTCAGAGACCCCTGTGGCTTTGCTGCAGCAAGTCTCCTTCTCCAGGTCTCTCTTTGAGGACTGAGGGAGTATTCAGGTTCACGGACGTGAGCGCCAGGAGGAACCTCTTTCGAGTTTTCTCTTTCCCTTTCAGTGATTTTACTAGAAAACAGCTGTCCCTGTTTAGAAGGTAAGAGCCTCCTGGAGGTTTGAAACCTGTTCAGTCTGATCCATGTGGTGACAGTTGAATTCTAGGCATGGAAAACATGAGCTTAAGGAGGCAGAATTTTATTCTGCACCTGGGATTTTGTCCCTTAGAATTAGTGGGGACATTGGGGTTTGTCCTTTTTGTTTCACCTTTTGTCCTTTCTCCTGTTCCCCTCTCAACACCAGGAGAGGGGTGTGTGTTGCGGGAGAGTGCTCAAAATGTGGGGCTGAAATAGTGCTCGGGCAGTGATCCCCACCAGTGACCTGGGCCATCCTTTGGGCTCTCTGGTGAGAACCCTCAGCCTCCCATCCTCAGTCTCTACCCTGATTGGCTGAGCAGGGGGTTATTGACAGGGAGGAGACTCAGGTCCTTGTTGTTCTCTTTTAAGACCAAGGAAATAAGTCAGAACCAGTTCTATGTTTGATGAATTTTGCTGCTTCTGGGCCAAAGCCGCCTACTCCTTGGGCACATTTGTTCCCCATTCACAGTGCCACCCCCCTCTCCATTCACAGCGAGGTGCAGCATGAGGTTTCGGCTACCATACTCCCTCCCCCTCCCTTTCCAGGTGATAGCAGCCAAGGGAATGCTGGGAAATTTGGTTCTTTCCCTGCTACAGGGCTGGCTCTATAGGCAGGGAGCTAACCAAGGAACTACAGCTCCCAGGGCTCCCTGTTGGTTCTCCGCTCCCAGGCTCGATCCCTGCCGGCTGCCGCCCCTGCAAATGGGCTGCTCCAGGCACCTGCTTGCTTTGCTGGTGCCTAGAGCCCTGACTCTGTGCCCCTGCCCGGAGCCTGCATCCAGCACCCAAACTCCATTCTAGAGCCTGCACCTGACTCCATCCCAGAGCGCAACCTCTCAACCATCCTACACTCCAATCCCCTGCCCCAATCCAGGGCCTGCACCCCAGACCTCCTCCCCCAACCCAAACTCCCTTACAGAGCCTTAGGCAAGTGTGGGGAAGAGTTCGGGGGGGGCAGGCTCTGAGTGGTCTGGGCACCACCAAAACTTCTACAAACCTGCTGCCACTGATACTTGGGGCGGGGTGAGGAGGCGAGCGGCGAGTCGGTGGATGGAGGGGGGCGCCATTTTCAGTATTTTAATGTTTGGTACTGCAGTGATCGACTGCTGTGTGCAGTAATATAGTGACCCCTGGGGGGTCCATACTCGGGGGGGGGTGAGGAGGTCAGCTGCGAGTCGGCGGATGGAGAGGGGCAAATCTCTCAGATTCAAAATCTGGGACAGTGTCTGTTGGTCCTTTTTGCTGCTTTTCTCTGGGCTGGGGGTTGTCCCAGTGCTGCACAGAGGGGCTTCCCACAGGAAGGTGCTTGCTCCTAACCCCCGAGGCCGTCAGTGTGTTGGCTCTTCTCTAGCCAGCCCACTTGCCAGATCTGATTGGCCTTGGTCGGGCTCCCAGCCCCTCTCCAAGGGGTGCAGCTGTCTGGAGGTGCTGCCTTCCTCAGTCCCACCTCATTCACTCCACGGGGCAACTGATTACAAAGTGGGGGGAAGATCTTATTCTACTTCTAGCAAAAAGACATTTTTCTATTACCTTAATTACACTACCTTAGGGGCCCCCTATAACATATTACCAAGGTTCAATACAAAGTCATAGGCAAGTTATACAAAAATGCATAATGCAGAGATTTATCTACAACTGCACTGAGTGACTGCTGGGTGCAGTAATATGGTGACCCCTGGGTCTTTGAATGAGGCTTTATACTGGGGGGCGGGCGAGTCGGAGGCGAGCGGGTTGGCAAGTGGCAGGTGGGCACAGAGGTGAGCAGTGAGCCAGCAGGGGCTCAAGGGGCAGGGATGGGGGTTTCTGGCCGGGGAGGGAGGAGGTGAAAGGAGGCGAGTGGTGGGTGGGGGACTGACTAGGAGGAACGCAGCAGGCCAGCGGGGAGCTAGGGGTTGAAGAGGGGTGTGATGATGGGGACGAGCGGGAGGGGCAGGTCCTATTTTACTGCTGTGATCTGGTCACCCTATGGGGGCCATTTCTTCCCCCTCCCCCCAACCTTCCTTTTTGGCCCACACCTGTTTCAGTGGGGCAGCGCTGGGGAAGGAGGGTTTGTTTCTTTGGGGCAGGCGGTGCTGGGGACATGGTTTCCACAGGGCTGGACAGCGCTGGGGAGGTGTTTCAAGGGGGCTGGGTGGCACAGTGGGGGGAGGCACTTTTATATTCTTGCTTTGAGTGCAAAAATAGCTAGTTACAGCTCTGGGACGCCATATTGCGCTAGGTGCTGTACAATCCCTGGCCAACACTGGGACACCCAGGGGTTCCCTCAATCTCCCTGAGCCTCTGCAGCCCAACTTCTTCTAACTCCATCTGGATCACACACACACCCCGGCAAAAACAAACCAAACTGGGCGGGGCAGCTCCTGGGGGCGGGGCTTTGGCACAGATCGGGGGCGGGGCAGCTCCTGGGCCGGGGCTCTGGCACAGCCTGGGGGCGGGCAGCTCCTGGGGGCGGGGCTCTGGCACAGAGCAGGGCGGGCACTAGCACAGATCGGGGGCGGGGCC
The DNA here is from genome assembly GCF_016161935.1 of Mauremys reevesii. Classification (NCBI taxonomy): domain Eukaryota; kingdom Metazoa; phylum Chordata; order Testudines; family Geoemydidae; genus Mauremys; species Mauremys reevesii. The sequence goes on from NC_052636.1 coordinate 40,653,020, forward strand.
GCTCCTGGGGGCGGGGCTCTGGCACAGCCTCGAGGCAGGGCAGCTCCTGGGGGCGGGGCTTTGGCAGAGATGGGGCTAGTTCCCACCTCAGAAAGTCCTTGGCCTGGTGAGTGTGGCAGCTGCAGCCTGGGTTGGGCTTGAAGGAGCCAGGAAGGGGCTGGAGCAGTGGCCAGAGGCTGCAGGCACCAGGGGCCAGAGGGATCCCAGGGGCAGCCCTGGGTGGGCAGAAGAGAGACTCCACACAGGTCCCAGAAGCTGAGGGTCTCACAGCCCCTGGGGATCTGCTCTTGGGTGGGGTCTGGACAGCGATGGAGCCCCTGCCTCATGCTGCCTCAGGTGTAGTGTGAGAAACTGCTGCGTGTAGGAATTTGCTACTTATGGTGCACTGAGCATGCTCCTTAAATCTGCTGAAGCCACTTCCCTTCACCCTGCCCTTTCTCAGAATCAGATTCTGCAGATTGCTATTTACAGGGTGTCATAAATGTATAGCTACGGGCAGTGATGAGCTGCCAAAATGCTAACAACTGGTTCCCTCCTCCTCACCCCATGAGGGGTCATGCCCCCCCGGGACTCCTGCCCCATCCAACCCCCCCCCCATGTTCCTTGACAGCCCCCACCCCAGGACCCATGCCCTATCCACCCCCTTCCCTGTCCCGACTGCCCCTTGCCACCCCATCCAACCCCTTCTCTGATTCGTGATGGCACCCTGGTACCCCTACCCCATCCCACCACTCCGTCTCTCTGTCCCCTGACTGTCCCTGGAATCCCTACCCTAACTGCCCCATTCAACCCCTTCTCCTTTCTGACTGCCTCCCCGCTTGCCCCGTTCAATCCCCTGTTCCCTGCCCTCTGACCGCTCTGACACTAATCCATTCCCCACAACTCCCCTGCCCTCTATCCAACACACCCTCCCTGTTCCCTTACCGTCCTACCTGGACCCGGAGCCAGCCCCGGGGGCCGGGCAGGCAGGAGCTGCACCGCCCGGCTGGACCCGGACCCGGGGGCCAGGCAGGCAGGAGCCGCCCCGCTGGACCCGGGCAGGCAGGAGCCGCCCCGGCTGGACCCGGACCCGGGGCCGGGCAGGCAGGAGCCGCCCCGCTGGACCCGGACCCGGGGCCGGGCAGGCAGGAGCCGCCCCGGCTGGACCCGGACCCGGGCAGGCAGGAGCCGCGCGCCCGGCTGGACCCGACCTGGGCAGGCAGGAGCCGCGCCCCGGCTGGACCTGACCTGGGCAGGCAGGAGCCGCCCCACGGCTGGACCCGACCTGGGCAGGCAGGAGCCGCCCCAGCTGGACCGGGACCCGGGCAGGCAGGAGCCGCGCCCCCGCTGGACCTGACCCGGGCAGGCAGGAGCCACGCGCCCCTGGCTGGACCGGGACCCGGGCAGGCAGGAGCCGCCCCCCACCCCGCTGGACCCGACCCGGCAGGCAGGAGCTGCGCCGCCCATCCCCAGGGTCCGGCCGCGACCTCACCGGGCAGCGCAGCGCCTGGAGCCCTCCCCTCCCGCTGGCATCTCCGCTCCCCGCCCCAGCTCAAGCTCACCTGCAGGAAGCCGCTGCTTTCTTCTCAGCCCTCCCAGGCTTCCCGCGCGAACAGCTGATTCGCGGGAAGCCTGGGAGGGGGAGGAGAAGACAGAAGCTTCTGAAGAGGAGGCGGAGTGAGGTGAGCTGGGGCTGGGGGAAGGGCAGGGAGCTGCTACAGCTTTTCTTAAATTTAAAAGCCCTTTTGGAACTAGTTGTCCCGCCGGGAACAACCGGTTCTAAAGGGGCTTCTGAATTTAACAACCGGTTGCGCGATCGGGTGCGAACCGGCTGCAGCTCACCACTGGCTACGGGTAGCATAAAATACCCTGTAATGGGTTAAAAAGCTCAGATAACCTGGTTGGCACATGACCCAAAGGACCAATAAGGGACGAAAATACTTTCAAATCTGTGGGGGAAGGTTTTTGTTTTCGTGTTCCTTTGTTCTCTCTGGGTCAGCGAGGAACCAGGGCATGGAAAATACATCTCCCTAAGCACATGGCATAGAAAAACCTTAGAGTTCTGTCCATAGACAGGTCCTTGCATAGCTTGCTGAGTCACAAGGCGTATCTGCCTTTTCTCAGTGGGTCTATTGTAGAGCTGATGGTCTGTAATGGGCCATCAAGCAGGCTAGGCAGAACTGACACCAACTTGTCTGGCTGGGGTGTTCCCTGGAAGCAGAGCACAAGTTTGAAATACAGGCAGCATAGAGCCAATATTCATAACATCAACTACAAAAATGATACACAGTTAGAGATAGCATAATTATAATCAGTCAGTCAGAACCGCTCCATAGACCCCTTACACAACAGCCTTTCTACAATATTGGCTGCGAATATAGAACAGTGGTTGCAACGGTGATCTATACAGTTACAGATTATGTCAATAATGTCATAGGAGGTGACACGGCATCAATGAAATTGGAGCTGGGGCAGCAAAGAGCCACCAGATGTTTTGAGGGCTGGAGAAAAATGCCTTCTAGTGAGCTATTGAAAGAGCTCAACCTATTTAGCTTATCAAAAGAAGATTGAAAGGTGACTTCATTGAAGTGCTGAAGTGCCTTAATGGAGAGAAAGGATTGGGTATTAAAGGGCTCTTTAATCGAGCAGAGAAAGGCACAACAAGACCCAATGGCTGGAAGGTGAAAAGAGACAAATTCATATTACAACAAAGGCACAAATATTCAACAGCTAGGATGTTTCACCACAGGAACAAGCTACCAAGGAAAGTGGTGGATTCTCCATCTCTTGATGTCATTTCATGAAGACCAGATGCCTTTCTGGAATGTGTTTGCCCCAAAAGTAGCTATGGTGTCCTACAGGAGGCCTGTGATATGCAGGGGGTCAGATTAGATGCTCTAATGGTCTCTTCTGGCCATAAAGTCGACTAATTTCTGAAAAACTGAGTGTAGCACTGGGAGCAGCGTCTGATGTTTCCCTGTCTAGCCGGCTTGCTGCCTAGAACGAACGCTCCTTGAGTGGGGTGATCCCCAGGGAGTAGCTCAAACCTCCAAAATGCCTGGCCAGGGGCAGGACATTGGCACAGCAAGGGAGGGGTGTGGCAGTGACATCACAAAGGCCTTTTGCAGGACCTCAGCCTATTGGTCCAAGGTGGTGGGGAGGTGGTGACCTCACAGAGAGATGCTGACATCAGCCCAGCAGGACCGGGGCGAGGGGCCAGGGAAACCTCAGAGACCCCTGTGGCTTTGCTCCAGCAAGTCTCCTTCTCCAGGTCTCTCTTTGAGGACTGAGAGAGTATTCGGGTTCATGGACGTGAGCGCCAGGAGGAACCTCTTTCGAGTTTTCTCCTTCCCTTTTTGTGATTTTACTAGAAAACAGCCGTCCCTGTTTAGAAGGTAAGAGCCTCCTCGAGGTGTAAAACCTGTTCAGTCTGAGCCATGTGGTGACAGTTGAATTCTAGGCATGGAAAACACAAGCTTAAGGAGGCAGAATTTTATTGCGCACCTGGGATTTTTTCCCTTAGAATCACTGGAGACATTGGGGTTTGTCCTTTTTGTTTCACCTTTTCCTCCATCCATCCCTCCCTCCTTTCTCTTCTTCTCTTGTTTATTTTGTTCTTTCTCCTGTTCCCCTCCCAACGTCTGTGTGTGTGTGTGTGTGTGTGTGTGTGTGTGTGTGTGTGTGTGTGTGTGTGTGTGTGTGTGTGTGTGTGTGTGTGTGTGTGTGTGTGTGTGTGTGTGTGTGTGTGTGTGTGTGTGTGTGTGTGTGTGTGTGTGTGTGTGTGTGTGTGTGTGTGTGTGTGTGTGTGTGTGTGTGTGTGAGTGTGTGTGTGTGTGAGTGTGTGTGTGTGTGTGTGTGTGTGTGTGTGTGTGTGTGTGTGTGTGTGTGTGTGTGTGTGTGTGTGTGTGTGTGTGTGTGTGTGTGTGTGTGTGTGTGTGTGTGTGTGTGTGTGTGTGTGTGTGTGTGTGTGTGTGTGTGTGTGTGTGTGTGTGTGTGTGTGTGTGTGTGTGTGTGTGTGTGTGTGTGTGTGTGTGTGTGTGTGTTCCTCCCACTGTGGGAGGTCCACCCACAACAGCGTGGCTGAAATAGTGCTCAGGCAGTCAGGGCCGGAGTAACCTTCTGTGGGTCCTGGTACCAAACATATTCGTAGGCCCCTATGTAGTAACTGTGGGCTCCGAGTGTGGGCCTGGTGGGGCAGTGCCATTGGTGCCATAGCATACCCGCTACTGAACCTCAGAGACATTTTTCATTTTGATCACACACCCCTACATGACTATATGCATTGCCATACACAGCTCCCTCAGCCCCTGGGTTTTCTTATTGAGCTGTACACCCATGTGGGTTTACCAGTGTCCACAGTGAGCAGAACTTTCATAGTAATCAAGGAAACTCCCCACAGATTTATCTCCTTCCTCATTCAGACCTTCTCTAGCCATGTCTCCAGTACCCCCCACATCACCAGTCACGGCATGTGGTCCTAGTCTCAGCTCACAGTTCTAAAGCCAGCAGACACCTGATCAGTTCTGACAGATCCCCCCCTCAGCCTCCATCCTGCCATGTGAGCCAGCCACCTGCAAACACCATCTCCCCAAAGTCAGGACTTAGCCCTTGGGAATCTGAAGCCACCAGCCTCTCTCCCTCGGCTCCCATCTACATGCTAGTCTGCTACCTGGTCACCACCACCTCTCCCCATGCTTGTTTCCTTTCTACTTTGGACATGCTCCCACCCAGCTGGAAGCTCCCTCTGCCAGCCTGACCTGCTCCCTCTTTCCCTGCTCCCCTTGACGTTCCTGTCCTACTGGTGACCTCTGTTCCTTGAGGTGAACTCCAGTGTCTTTAGCTGCTCTAGCTTAATGGCCCCAGTAGTCACAGAGCCACCTGCAGCTTCTCTGGCTACAGCCATGGGGCCAGTTCCCAGAGGCCAGCCGTAGCCAGCTGCAGCTACTAGCCGCAGGAGGGGTGGCAATGCCAGGGCTGAGCCTGCTTGAACCTTGCAACGGCAGCACTAGGGACTCTAAATCCTCAGCCCTGGCCCTAGACAGCTGCAGACTCTGGAGTTAGGCACTTCCCTCCTCTAGGCCATGGCTTTAAATACCTGCGATTCCCATCACCTGCAGCAGAGGCCACCAATTCCCACGCCCCCCCTCAGCCGGCACCTAGTCGTGCAGAAAGTGCAGCCTGAGTTATTTTGGGGGCTGGGGTGCCAGGAGGTTCCCGTCCCTGAGCAGCAGCCCTGCAACAAGCGCAGAGTTGGGACATTAGCCGTTAATGACAAGGTTTGTCTGTGTTCTTTTATTATCTCATTGTTAGGTGTGAGAAGTATAAACTCTTCAATATGTTCCATTAGTAGGTTAATAAGATGTTTATGAAGTAAATCACTGGCTTTAAAATAAGATCCAATCTGGAGCATATGAACTATTGACCCCTGGACTCCATCTCTGAGAGGGGACTTGTTTACCATCAGGGGACAGGCTCAAACCAGTCCAAACCGGTTTTTCCCGCCAAAACCAGCCCTCAGCGTTCCATCTCCTCAGCACTTTTCCCGCCACAGAAGTGATATAAGGACGTGCTCAGCGCCTGCGCGGGGCCGCCCCCCCCAGCGACGGCCCCTCCACGGTCGGGTCTTCCCAGCGCTCCCGAGCCGGAGAGCGACGAGCCCCCTGGGTCCCGCCGTGAGACTGAGGAGCAGGAGGCCTGTCACCCCCATTCCTGCCGTCCTGCATCCCTGGTGTCCAGCCTCCCACGGAGCCCCCGGGGAGTGAGAGACCCCGGGGGGGGGCACTGGGGCTGGGCAGGAAAGTGACTCTGCCCCGGGGCAGCTGGGAGAAGCCTCAGAGCTGCCCCCGCCCCCGTGGGATTTGGGGGGCAGAGACTGGGGCCTGGCGGGGGGATCCCCTGTGGTGTGGGGGGAGATGGGGGGTGTCAGGCAGGGAGGGGAGAAGCTGGAGTTGTAGGGGCGAAGGTCAGTGGGACGCGGGGGTGTGTGTGTTGAACTGTCTTTGGGCAGCCAGGAAATTCCCGGGGGGGGGAGTGGCGGGCGGGCGAAGGGGGGAGGGGGGGGTTAATTGGATCCTGTCCCTGTTTGTGCCACTTGCCTCTCGCCCTGATACAAATTCTCTCTAGTTCTGCCCCTTTTCTCTCTCAGTGTCTCACACGGGCTATAAAATCTGGGGCGATTCCCCCCCTTTCCCCTCCAATGATCAGCTCTCCCGTCCCCCCCAATTTCCCCCCTTCTCCCCATGAGTCTCAAACGTCAGTTTAAAATCTTCTTTAGTGAGGGGCATTTTCCCACCCATTTTATCTGCAGCGATTTGTCCTTGTTTAGGTGGGAAATTGTTGCCCTGAGTCATTCCCCAGCACATGGCTGCCCCTGGGGTGGGGGTGGGATGGCTCAGTGGTTTGAGCACTGGCCTGCTAAACCCAGGGCCGGGAGCTGACTCCTTGCGGGGGCCATTTGGGGATTTAGTTGGGGATTGGCCCTGCTTTGAGCAGGGGGTTGGACTAGACACCTCCTGAGGTCCCTTCCAACCCTGATATTCTAGGAGATGCCGGGTCTCTGCCAAGGCAGGGAAGGGAGGCGCACGTGTCCCCCATGGGGACTGCCCAGACCCCCGTTTCCCAATCCCAGTTGTTGCCCCCTAACTACCAACACAGTTGCCCCCAACCATCAGTTGCCAGTCACCCGCCCGTCCCCCACTGCTGCCCCCTTCCCTCATCCAGGAACCTTTCAGCTCCTCCTCCCCCTCCCTTTTAATCAGCTCCTCAAAGGGCTCCCTGCTGCCCATGGGAATGGTGGGGGTGGGGGAACCATTACAGTCGAACCCCTTGATCTCGACCTCGGTGAACTTGCCAATCCTATTAAGTCGACGTTTTACACGTGGAACCGCCAAACTCCCTCTTTGTCTTATGGGTTTCTCATCCGTTATGTCGATTCGCGAACCCTAATATCTCGAGCCCGGCTCGCATCCCCGACCCACCCACCGTGTGTCCCCAGCCACCCGGCTCTCCAGCCCCCCGGTTCCGCCCGCTCCCGCGTCCCTGACCCGTGTCCCCAGCCACCGGCCCCGCCCGTCCCCTGCTCCCCGCCCGGCCCCACATACCTGGTCCCGCCGCCTGCCGCCCGCCCGTCCGCTCCGCTTTGCCGGTCCCCCCTTCGCCGCCCGCCCGGCTCCGCTTCGCCGTCCGCCCCCGCATACCCGGTCCCTGCCCGTCCCCGCCCGCCCGGCCCCGCATACCCAGTCCCTGCCTGGCCCCGCCCGGCCCCGCATACCTGGTTCCCGCCGCCTGCCGCCCGCCCGGCTCCGCCGCGGTCCCGCCGCCGCCCGGCTCCGCCGCCGCCGCCCCGCATACCCGGTCCCTGCCCGTCCCGCCCACCCGGCTCCGCCGCGGTCCCGCCGCCTGCCGCCCGCCCGGCTCCGCCGCCGGTCCCCGCCGCCTGCCGCCCGCCCGCTCCGCTCCGGTCCTCGCCGCCTGCCGCCCGCCCGGCTCCGCCGCGGTCCCGCCCGCCGCCGCCCGGCTCCGCCGTCCCTGCCGCCGCCCGCCCGCCCGTCCGCCCGGCCCGCCGCGCCCGCCCGGCCCCATACACGGTCCCTGCCGTCCCGCCCGCCCGCCCCCATACCCGGTCCCTGCCCGTCCCGCCCGCCCGGCCCGCATACCTGGTCCCGCCGCCTGCCGCCCGCCCGGCTCGCCGCGGTCCCGCCGCGCCGCCCGGCTCCGCCGCGGTCCTCGCCGCCCGCCCGTCCGCCCGGATCCGCCGCGCCCGCCCGGCCCGCATACCGGTCCCTGCCCATCCCGCCCGCCCGGCCCGCATACCCGGTCCATGCCCATCCCGCCCGCCCGGCCCGCATACCCGGTCCCTGCCCGGCCCGCATACCTGGTCCCGCCGCCTGCCGCCCGCCCGCCCAGCTCCGCCGCGCCCGCCCGTCCGCCTGGCCCGCCGCCCCGCCCGCCCCCGCATACCCGGTCCTGCCTGCCCCCGCCTGCCTGGCCCCTCATACCCGGTCCCGCCGCCTGCCGCCCGCCCGCCCCGCCGCGGTCCTCGCCGCGCCCGCCCGCCCCGCATACCCGGTCCCGCCGCCTGCTGCCCGCCCGCCCGGCCCCGCTTCCCGGTCCCGCTTCACCGCCCGCCCGCCCCGCATACCCAGTCCCGCCGCCGTCCGCCTGGCCCGCCGCGGTCCTCGCCGCCTGCCACCCGCCCGGCCCCGCTTACCTGGTCCCCGCTTTGCCTGCCACCCGCCCACCCGGCCCCGCTTACCTGGTCCCCGTTCGCCTGCCGCCCGCCCGCCCGGCCCGCTTACCCGGTCCCCGCCGCCTGCCGCCCGGCCCGCTTACCGGTCCCGCCGCCTGCCGCCCGCCCACTTAGCGGTCCCGCTTTGGCTGCCCGCCCGGTCCCCGTCCACGGCCGCCCGCCCCGCTTCCCCGGCCCGCTTCGCCGGATCCAGCCACGTGCAGGCACCGCGGTAACGGGGCAGGGAGGGGGTGTTGGAGAGAGGGCAGGGGAGTTCAGGGGTGGGGGGGTGGAGAGGGGTTTATCTCGATCATTGGTTATCTCGACTATTTTTGGCAAACCCCTAGGCCGGCGACATAACAGGGTTCAACTGTACTTTGTGTTTATGTATTGGACACTCGTATAAAATCCAGTCCAACAGTCCCACTTTTCCACTAGTTCGTTAACAGCAATATAAAATCCCCTCAGATCTTGGTGTTTTTCTCTCATGTTATCAAATACGCAGTTTGTGACACATTTTCTTTGCAAATCTCAAAGATTCATATAAAATAACCTAAACATTTGCCCCACTGCTCTCTAGTTTTCTGTTTCTAATTGGATATGCCCTGAGATTTCCCTCTGTCTCTCTAATTATAAAATACCAAGAAAATCTCAGATTTACACCTTTTCTCAAATTCTTGAACCTGGATATAAAATGTTTGCAAATGTTGCCCATTTCCTCTTTATTCATTTATCAAATATTGATGTGAAACACTCAGATTTTACCTCCTATCAACAACTGATATAAAATCCCTCTGATTTTCCACTTGTCTCTCTATAATTTGCAAAATGGATCCAAAATCTCTCAGATTTCCACCCTTTCTCTTTCATTTCTGAACGTTGCTCTCAAAGCTCAGGTTTTGCCTCTTTCTATATCATTATCAAATGTCAATTAAAAATCCTCTCGGGTTTGGGGCTGTTCCCCGTGTTTCTAAATCCCAGCAACTTCTTCCTTCGAGGGAACCTTTGCCCTGAGTTCTTCTCTATCCTGGATGTTGTAGGGGGTTAAATTGCCCAGAGATCATCTTTCCCGACTCCTTTGTGAATCATTTGTTCCCTCCTTTACCTCTGTTAAAATGTTTGCTGAAGAAAGAGACCAGCCAGATATTTAATACACATCAAAGCCAGAGGCCTCCCCCTGTTCGGGGCTCAGTGGTTCCCAGCTGGTAACGGGAGAGTTGGCTGGACCCTTTTCTTTTCTCCAGCTGGCATGGGATGAGGAGGTCACTCTGAGTGCAGTGTGGGTCCAGAAGTATCCTAAACCCCATGGCAAATGGCCTCTGTGAGGGGTTGCTTCCCGCAGTGCTAAGATGCAGCCACCTCTGGGGTGGATCCATGGTGGCCATTATTTGCTAGTGACAGGCATGGACATTTCTTACCTATTTTGTCCCTCCAGGCCTTCCATACTCCAGTTCAAGAGACATCCCCCAGGGCTCCCTCTGCCTGTGTGACTGGCCAGCAGGGGGCGGTGGTCACTTTCTAGCCACTTCTCAGGCACAGTCAGGTAACAGTGGTGCTGGGTGGGGGTGGGGCTGTGTGGGGAGATAGCAGCTGAAGGGGGAGTGTGGTGGGGGAGGCCTCTGGGTGGCTGGGTAGGGGGTACCCTAGTGAGGTTGGTGGGTTCTGGAGATTTGGGGTTTCAGGGGGTGGGTGTGATGTGCCCAGCCCTGAGGCTGTGGGTCCTGGAGGTGGGTATCGCTGGGGGCCTGGTGGCTGCAGAACAGCCGGGGTGGGCGTCTCTTGGGGAGGCGGGACAGGGGGTTAGAGGGAGCCTGGTGCTGTGCCAGGGGCTCTGTCTGGGCTTCCCCCGCAGACTCCTGGGATTGCTGCCGTGCCCAGTGCACAGAGTGTGTGTGGGAGAATCCCCGGCGTTAGGCCAGGGGGTGCCCCTGTAAATCATCAGGGGATCCCGCAGGGGGGAAGAGGGGGTGCCAGGCAAAGGACAGGGCAGATCCTGCTGGAGGGCGGGGGGGATCCTAGACAGGCAATGAGGGACTGAGTTCCCAGTGGGGGGGTCCCTTTTGGGGGGTCTCTGGCTGTTGGGGTCTTTTGGTGGGGAACCTTTCGGATTCCCAACCTGGCAGTGATGGTCTGGTGGGGTTCTCTGGCCGGTGGGGGTCTGAGGGGTATCTGAGCTCCCTAGCCAGGGACTCTGGGGGCTGGGTCCCAGGGAATATCTGGGGGGGGGGTTGGCTGGGGCTCTGGGGGCTGCTCCTTACCCATCTTCTTCTCCGTGATTAGCTTATGCCAGAATCCTGGCTCCAAGCACTGCCCGACATTTCCCGGCCAGGTCCAGTCACTGTGATAACTTTCTAGCCACTTATCAAACACTCATCAGAGGGGTAGCCGTGTTAGTCTGGTTCTGTAAAAGCAGCAAAGAATCCTGTGGCACCTTGTAGACTAACAGACGTTTTGTAGCATGAGCTTTCGTGGGTGAATACCCACTTCGTCGGATGCAAGAGGTGGGAGTTCCAGTTCCATTCTCCTAGATTGTCCAGTCCTTGTCCTGGATCTGGGGGTGAGGGAGGTGGGAAGGGGGTCAGCACTGCCACACAATGGTCCCTTCCACAGCATTCTGGACTCATTCTTTCTGAACTCTGGTTTCATTGAGACCATTGTTAATCCAGAGTCACTGTATGGAAAGACAAGGAGTGACTCCGGATTGACAGTGGGGCAAATGAGATCAGCAATTCTCCCTGTGAGGAGGGGTTCTCATTAGCTGCTCTCCCCAGAGAGCTAAAGGAGGGAAGCTGCTCAAACACTCTGTCTCTCTCTGCTCAGGAGATTGGGGTCCAGCTTCCTGGGTCAGACGCTGCAGCCTCCATTGTGATCTGGAAGATCAGGCTTAGCAGCTGCTCCACCAGCGGGGTTCTGTGCTGGGAAGTGACCTGAATTAAAGCTGCTTCTCTGCCCGGCCCAGGGGATGACTTTCTCCAGCTGGTCCTAGCCCCCTAGGGCAGCCCTGGGCCCTGTTAATACTAAATTCTGAGCCAGAGTCTCCAGGTAACTGAAAGACCTCAGGGAAAGTGCTGGGGACTGGCAAGAAAGTGACTCTGCACAAACAGCCCCTCCTCATTTCTCCTCCCTGTAGCAATTGCCAGGAAAAAATCCAGCCTTGGGAGAGCAAAGCCCCCAGGAATGGGACTGTCCCAGCCAGAGGGGCAGGGAGAGAGGACGGGAAGGAGAGTCTGAAAGGGGCAGTGGTAGAAATGAGGGGGGAGAGATTTCTAGCTCTCTAGTCCACCCAGACACATGTATTGCTGCATCCCTGGGCAGAACCACTTTCCAGTGAACAAGCAAAGGATCAGAGAGAGGAAAAGCCAGTTCCTGACTCCATATTCCTCCTGCTGGGGTGTAGCTGCCGTGGGGTCAGTGTCTGAGGGAATCCCCCACAGTGACTCCTTTGGTTCTGCTCTTTTCTAGCCTTGTGTTCAGAGACTTTGTTAGGGGGTGAGGAGAGGGAGAAGGGAGGTTAAAAATGTGTCTGGGCTTAGCTGGCAGGAGGGGCCAGGTCTACATTGTAATAAACAGATTGAGCATTTCCCAGCATGGCAGGATCTAGGGTGTCTGTCTGCAGCGAAAGGGCCTGGGGGAATTCTGATGTGAAATTAACTAAAACCGGTTCTGAAATGCCCACAACTGCCCTTCTCCCCCAGACAGGCTGCAGAATGGCGTCCATATTTTGCTCCAGGTCATCCCAGCCTGACGTGGGACAGGGAAGAGAAATGGCTGCAGTGGAGTCAGTTCAGGTAGAGATTATCGGGGGGTTGCTGGTGGGTTTCTGCTGGAGGAGAGGGAGAGCAAATACACTGGAGATGGGAAGGTTTGCACAGTCTGGTTTGGAGGTTGGAGCGGGGCAGGAAATTCACAGCGTGGGGAAAGGAGGAGGCCAGGGTGTGGCAAACCTGCTGGGAGTTATTTAATAAGTGGCCTAGATTCTAGGAATAGACCCAGGAGGTTGGGAGGCGGAAATGCCCTAATTTGTGAAGAAAGAAAATAGCCCACCTACATGGAGCTAGTCAAACTGACCAGACTCCCAGTGCTGGAGCCTGGGCTCACTGACCAGCGGCTGCTGTGAGATATGAAGGGGGCACCCATGAGTCAGGCTTATTGGAGCTGCCTCTCCCTTCATATCCCGCTCCTCACAATGAGGAGGTTATTGGGCTTCCTACCAGGGAGCTCTTCCTGGACCCTGCTAGGGGCTCCATCTCCTGTATCAGTCGGTGGCCAGTAGGGGTGTGATGGATCTGCTGGGAGAGACAAGGGGCTCTCTCTTCGTCCCCTCAACCTGGTATTTGCTGGATACGCTGAGCGGGGTCGGGGTGGGACTCTGTTGACTGCGATACACCCAGAGCTTCCATTTGATTCGCTCCTCTCTGCCAAAAATAGTGGGACTGTGAGTGGGGAAAGAGATCCTGAGTGTTGGACTCTTGCTCTTTCAGGGGCCGGTGACCTTCGAGGAGGTGGCTGTGCATTTCACCAGGGAAGAGTGGGCTCTGCTGGGCCCCACTCAGAGAGCCCTCTACTGGGATGTCATGCAGCAGAACTATGAGACTGTGACCTCGCTGGGTAAGGGTTCCTGTCCCCTCGGTTCTTGGAAGGGGAAATGAAGAGATAAGGTTCACGCCAGCCCCACAATGCTACCTCTACTCTGTCCTGTTTCAGCATCACCCCAATATGCCAGTGACACACACACACACTGCCACAGACCCTTCCCTGCTGCAGAACACTTTGGGAACAGAGCACAGGAGCCGTATCACACAGTGTCAAATATCTCCTCTTTACTCAAGTAAAACTGGGGGTTAGGTCCAGCATAACGAACAGAAGCTTCCTACCCCCGGCCTTCTCTCAAACCGTGAGCCTTCTCTATCCAAACCAGAATGTGCTTGAAGTGTAACAAGCAGGCAGCTGGAGTCAGAGCTGCTGGTCTAGAGTTACTTATCACACAAACACTCTGTGCGTCCTTGAATGCTGGCTGAGGGTATCCAGACAGGGGATCTCCAGCAGCAGAACACTGAATCTCACCCAGGATTACAGATGACACAACTCCTCACTGCTCTGGATTGCACCCCAGCATGTGAAAATGTCCTAGGTTGGTAGTGACGTTTCTTGAGACATGCAGAGTCTTGCTCCCATATCACCAGGTGTAATAACAATAACAGGAAAGGCCGAATATGGAAAACTGCTTGTTCAGCTTGCTTTTGACCTGCATCATATTTTGCAATATATTCCAAATAAGGAAATTAACGTGCAACGTATGTGTCATTGTTTGGGGTTTTAAGCTTTAAAAGGCTTGTGTGATTTTTAGCTCAGGGGGACAGTATTCCAATAGCTGTTGCCCCCTGCGCACTTTTAACCAAGAAAAGAACCTCAGGATGAGCTGATTCAAAATCAATCGTGTGGTCGTTTTCCACAACAGCTTCAAGAGGTCCCTGTGATGGAATGTAAATGTCTTCTTCACACCTTCCCCCTGCAGGAGAATGGCTGTTTGACCAGCTGTTTGCCTTGCTGTCTCTGAGGAAGTGCTCTGTGGGTGTTCCCCAGAATTGTAACTTTTTCAGTAATCTCATACTCTAAAATCTCATAACTTTACATACAGTGTTACTACACATTTTAACAGGAGGATAATATTCAGTAGATTATGCATTTTCAAATGATACCTCACAGGCCATACTGTGTACAAAATTGATTATAATTTTCTAGAAGAGTGAACACAGGGGTATAGACTGACAGTGTCTGTGTGTGTGTTCCCAGCAGATGTGTGGGTATTTCAATCCCTCATAAGCACAGTGTTCGGCATCTTCAAGGACCTGGGGAACTGGTCCTGGGAATTCACTGGTTTACCAAGTGTGACACTGTATGGAATTGTGAGACACTTTGGTATTAATAATAAAAATAATAATATAATCTGATAAATTTGCAATGAATCGTGCTAGATATGCCATGCCAAGTGTCAGTGAAAATGTTATGATTTGCCAAGTGTGGTAATTTTGTTTCTATGTTTGTATCACCTTTGTGTTGCCGGCCCAAAGGGCCCGAGGAGGCAGCAGTGGTTCGTTGCCCAGTGTGCGTCGCACTGATTGACACACCAGGGTGGAGAAGCAAAAACCAAGTTTATTTTGAGATCTCAAAGCAGGCACTAGGAGAATTAGTATCTCAGATCCAGCGCAACAAAAACAAGCAGTTTCCCCTTTTTATATGTCAAGCTGTTTGTAAAAGCCTTTGTTTCAATCCCCCTCTACCCCTCCCTTGTTAACTGCAGCTACATTAGGCATTACATTATAGCTTGTTAGAAAAGTTCTCATTCGTATGGTTATCTGTTGGCCTTGGCAGTTCAGCACATGAAGCCTTCTCCCCCTTCCTTCCCCTGCCTCCTCACTAACTGTTGCTAGTTTGAGCGGAGCTGCAGCTGTCTGCTAAAAAGCTGACTCTCACAGATTTTGCTTTTAGGCTGTTAGCATGCAGGTTGGTTAAAGTTCACAAGATGGAGTTACTGTGGCTCACTTAGACCCAGAGCAGGGGGGCTTCATCAACACTCGTGGTCTTCCACCCCCCCGAGTTACCTGGTAGCTACGCCTAGTGACACCAACAGACAGAACAGAGCCAATACTTATAACGTCAACTACAAAAATGATACACATCTAGAGATAGCATCATTATAATCAGCCAATCAGAACCTCTCCATAGACCCCTTACACGACAACCTTTCTATAATATTGTCTGCAAATATAGAACAGTGGTCACAATGGTGATCTATACAGTTACAGATTATGTCAGTAACGTCACAGGAGGTGACATGGCATCAGTGAGACTGATACTGGAATACTGCCTCCAGTTTTGGTGTCCTCATTTGAAAAAGATGTTGTGAAACTGGAGCTGGGGCAGCAAAGAGCCACCAAATGTCCTGAGGGCTGCAGAAAAATGCCTTCTAGTGAGCTACTGAAAGAGCTCAACCTGTTTAGCTGATCAAAAGAAGATTGAAAGGTGACTTCATTGAAGTGTTGAAGTGCCTTAATGGAGAGAAAGGATTGGGTATTAAAGGGCTCTTGAATGGAGCAGAGAAAGGCCTAACAAGACCCAATGGCTGGAAGGTGAAAAGAGACAAATTCATATTACAACAAAGGCACAAATATTCAACAGTGAGGATAATTGACCACAGGAACAAGCTACCAAGGAAAGTGGTGGATTCGCCATCTCCTGATGTCATTTCATGAAGACTAGATGCCTTTCTGGAATGTGTTTGCCCCCAAAGTAGCTCTTGTGTCATACAGGAGGCCTGTGATATGCAGGGGGTCAGATTAGATGCTCTAATGGTCTCTTCTGGCCATAAAGTCGACTAATTTCTGAAAAACTGAGTGTAGCATTGGGAGCAGCATCTGATGTTTTCCTGTATAGTCAGCTTGCTGCCTAGAACGAACGCTCCTTGAGTGGGGTGATCCACAGGGAGTAGCTCAAACCTCCAAAGTGCCTGGCCAGGGGCAGGACATTAGCACAGCAAGGGAGGGGTGCGGCAGTGACATCACAAAGGCCTTTTGCAGGACCTCAGACTATTGGTGAAAAGTGGTGGGGAGGTGGTGACCTCACAGAGAGATGCTGACATCAGCCAGGCAGGAGAGGGGCGAGGGGCCAGGGAAACCTCAGAGACCCCTGTGGCTTTGCTTCAGCAAGTCTCCTTCTCCAGGTCTCTCTTTGAGGACTGAGAGAGTATTCAGGTTCACGGACGTGAGCGTCAGGAGGAACCTCTTTTGAGTTTTCTCCTTCCCTTGTAGTGATTTTACTAGAAAACAGCCGTCCCTGTTTAGAAGGTAAGAGCCTTCAACAAATGACTACGCAGATGGTGTCGGAGAGAAGGGTTTGGATTCTTTGACAATGGGATGGTCTTCCAAGAAGAAGGATTGCTAGGCAGAGACGGGCTCCACCTCACGAAGAGAGGGAAGAGCATCTTTGCAAGCAGGCTGGCTAACCTAGTGGGGAGGGCTTTAAACTAGGTTCACCGGGGGAAGGAGACCAAAGCCCCGAGGTAAGTGGGGAAGTGGGATACCGGGAGGAAGCACAAGCAGGAGACTGCAAGAGGGGAGGACTCCTGTCTCAGACCGAGAAAGCGGGACAATCAGCGAGTTATCTTAAGTGCCTATACACAAATGCAAGAAGCCTGGGGAACAAGCAGGGAGAACTAGAAGTCCTGGCACAGTCAGGGAATTATGATGTAATTGGAATAACAGAGACTTGGTGGGATAACTCACATGATTGGAGTACTGTCATGGATGGATATAAACTGTTCAGGAAGGACAGGCAGGGCAGAAAAGGTGGGGGAGTTGCGTTGTATGTAAGAGAGCAGTATGACTGCTCAGAGCTCCGGTATGAAACTGCAGAAAAACCTGAGAGTCTCTGGATTAAATTTTGAAGTATGTAAATTTTAACTTCTCTGCCAGTAGCCTTGCAGAGCACACACCTCTCTCTCCCTGCTTTCCTATCACCAGTTATGTTACTACAGGAATGAAATCGAGACATCCCGTAAAACAGCTAGTTCCACATTGTTCTTCAAACCTCAGATCATTGAAATGCAGCTTTGCATTTGAGATACTATATGACTGTAGTACACTTTGCACTGCCTGCATCTACAGTGACATCAGGAGAGGAGAAGAGGACAAGACTGTCCCTAGCATATGTGATTTTAAAGAAAGGTGAGACACACCCACCCACTATCAATACAACAAGAAGGGAGAACAGTAGCTGGTGCCAAGAGAGAAGATGCAATGAAACCCTTCTGTACCCACAACTGATGTCTGAAAAGCATCAGTCATTCTGCAGATCAAAGAAAGAAATAGCAGCCAGTTTCAGACAGATAGGATCCCTTATGACCTATATAGGAGAAGTGCACTTCCCTATAGCAGTTTCCCAACATAGTTTTCTTATGGATTTATTTATTAAGCAAAAATTAAGATTAGGAGTCTGATTTAAATTATGTACATTTTCAGTGTTATTTAAGTATGAAACTATTGCAGCTACTTTTATTTTACTCCTGCCTTCATAAAAAGCTACCGAGTTATAACAGATAATTACAAAGACTAAAGTACATGCTTTAATATAATTAGGACCGGGCAACCCAAGATGAAAACTACACCGTGGAAGAGTCCTACAACCAGGTATTTGAGGCCAATCCCTTTATCAATGGAATCCTCAACCAAAATATGAGGAAGGAGAAGAGTCACCCTCAAACTTTTGACAATAGTTCAAGGTCAGACACCAAGAAGACCAGCACCATTCGTATTCTGGTTTTGGATAAAATACTTGATCTTGCCTACATCATAGAAACCTTCATCTCTCCAAGTCTACACCCCACTACACCCTTTAGCAAGAAAGTAACCATTAAACAAGTTCTGAATCAGTCGTCTTTCTTCCCAATTTAGTTTTAACAATAAAGCTGCAACTTAAGTAGCTATGGGAGATGACAGTGCAACTACTAGGTATTGGTGGGGGAAAAGTGTGCTAGTAATGTCCTGGATATACTGGCAGGGCCGGCTTTAGGGCAATTCAACCAATTCCCCTGAATCGGGCCCTGCCCCTAAGAGGGTCCCGTGCCCAAGCCCCGGTTCGGTGTATTGGCAAGAGTTGATGCACTGTACCGGGGTGGGCAGCTTTCCAGGGGACAATTTAAAGGGCCTGGGGGCCCTTTAAATTGCCACCACAGCCACACTGCTGGAGCCCTGGGGTAGGGCTGTGGGGATCTGTGGGCTACTTAAAAAGTCCGTGGCTCCCATTGCTTCTATCATCCCAGCCCTTTAAATAGCCACTGGAGCCCTGACACCTCCCCAGGGCTCCGGCAGCTGTGTACATGGCCAGGGCTGTGGAAACAGGGGAGCCCCTGGTGGGGGAGGGAGGAGGAGGAGGGAGCACTTACCATACCAGGTGGTCTGTACCCCCTGTACCCGCACCCCCTGCCCTATCTCCAGCCAACCCCTGCCGCACCCCCCTATGGCCCTGCTTGAAGCCAGCCAGCCCACCCCACCCCAGTCTCCAGCCATTGCTGCACCCCTTGTCCTGCCTGCAGCCAGCCCCATGTCCCCTGGTGCCCTGCAATTCCCTGGGCAGTAACCCTGCACACCTGCGTCAATGATGGGAGAAGAGAGCAGCTGGTACCCACACATGTGCACACCCTAGGGTGACCAGACAGCAAGTGTGAAAAATCCGGATGGGGTGTAACCCTTCTGCCCCTCTGAGTTGGCAGCATCAAGGGCTGGGTTCAGTATCCAGGGGTTCCGTTTCAATAACACAATGCAAAACTGGCTCGAGCCCCCACCCAGTGACCTGGGACAATTACATACCACCCCCCTGGGCGCCTCTAGGAGGCAATACTTCCCCACTCACAAGCACAGAGTCCGAATGTAGCAAAATCCTTTTAATAAAGGAGGAGTGGAGGTTACTAGGATCCTATATAAGAAAATCACCCCAAAATTGGGACTGTCTCTATAAAATTGGGACATGTGGTCACCCTAGCACACTCCCAGGGAGTGGCGGGGACCCACACATGTGAAATGGAGCTCTTTTCTAGTTCCGTCCCATCTTTTTAAAAAATAACTGTAGGTAGGTTTAACATACAGCCGCATTTTCCCAGACATGTCAGACTTTTGGTTCTTAAATTGCTGTCCGGGAGGAATTTTTAAATATGGACATATGGTAACCCTATTGGTACCAAAAATACATACTCTGGCACATCCCTTACATCAGAACTTTTTATAGGGAACCGGTTGCTAAGAAAGGAAAGGCTTTTTCTTTAACCTTTTTTTTTCTTTTTTTAAGTCATCCCTGCTGGGGCCCTGCCGAAAATGTTTGAATTGGGTGGGCCCCAAACTTTCTAAAGCCGGCCCTAACTCGTCTGTTCAGTGCTATAGCTTTTAATATGCTAATGCAAACACTGTAATAGAGCATTAATGTCCCAATGTACTGTAGCTTGTTTTAACTTACCGTAATACTAGACGTGGTGCATGTGAACATTGCCGTAACGAGGGCAAGGTGAGTGAGGCACTTGCCTCGGGCACGGAAAGGAGGGCTCAGAAAGTCTCTCCTTCAGCGGCAATTCGGCAGCAAGTCCTTCCCTCTGAGAGGGACTGGGGGACCCGTTGCCGAATTGCCACTGGTTGTGATCAATGGAGAGGGGCGGCACATACGACTCTTTTGCAGAAATTCGTTGGTGGATCCTTCCCTCCAATAGGGAAGAGCCAGACATGCTGCCTCTGTTCCTTGCCTTGTGTGCAAAAATCCCTAGTGACGGCTCTGCATGTGAAGCTCTCTTAAAAGCTGACACTACAGTAGTGATATTCCCAAGCCAGCATGCATAGGGCTGGGAGTGGGGAAGGGGAGTGCATTTAGGTATAGGTAACATCTCTCACACCAAACAGGAACTTTTCCACAGTTCATTATTATACCTTGTCTTACAAACACCAAAAACTATTACATATACACAAAGGTCAATAATCCCCCCCTCCCTATATATACAGAGTTGTGCTTCTGCATATAGGCTCTATCTCAGATTAATATTGAGCTACCAGCTGTTCAGGAATCAGTAAAGAGTCAGCTGCCAAGCCACATGCTGAATCCTATTGCAAACAGTATGGGTGACCCCTGAGGCATTCTGAAGCAAGAGATTACTGTAAAACTTTAAATAAGACGCAGAAAGAATAAACTTTTCCTAGGTTTTGTTTCTGTCAGATTTATTTTATTATGTATAGTAGGTGTTTAATATAAATGTAACCCTTCTGCCCCTCTGAGTTGGCAGCATCAAGGGCTGGGTTCAGTATCCAGGGGTTCCGTTTCAACAACACAATGCAAAACCGGCTCGAGCCCCCACCCAGTGACCTGGGACAATTACATACCACCCCCCGGGTGCCTCTAGGAGGCAATACTTCCCCTCTCGCAAGCACGGCATCTGAGTGTAGCAAAATCCTTTTAATAAAGGAGGGAAACAATGCGGCATCACATTGGAGAAACACCACAAATAGGATTATAACACAAACCATAAGCAACAAAAACCCACCTCCAAGTATGTTTGGCAATGTCCTTTCCCCCTTAGGGTCTTAAGTCCATTCACCCCAAAGTCCAACAACCCGAAAGTCTCTGGTCAGTGCCACCCCTCGAGTTCAAAAGTTTATCTGCAGTTTTACCCCCCAGCACGGGTGGAGATGGAGTGGGGAGACACACAGAGGGTGTTAAGGGGCACCTTACGTGGGCCAGGGCCAACTGCTCCACCTCTCCGTGGAGTTCTGCTGCTCCACTCCACCAGCTGTGCCGCTCCTCCAGCCGACCCGTGAGCCACTCCAGCCATCCCCGCAAACTGCTCCACTCCGCTCACTGTTCCATGGGCTGCTCCAACACGCTGCCAACTGCTCAACTCTACCAGCCGCTTAGCGAGAGATCTTCAGGCTCCCCCACTAGTTAATACAGCACTCAGTGATCTCAGCTCAGTAAGTTCAGCTCTTTTAGTGATTTTAGCTCTTAGTAGGGGAGCCCCAGTGCTGGCTACTGGGCCAACATGAATTCAGCTTAGCAGCCTCTAGATGGACTCCTAAGGGAATCAAAATTAGCTCTGCTGTTCAACAGTGGAGAGAGGAAGATGTGCAATGGGTGTTCCAGGCCCTCAGAAAGGGGCCATACCACAGCACTTGCATGACCTGCTGGACTTTGACGCATTTATTGTCTCATTCTATAGATAATGTGATTGTAACACAATGTGACTGAAATGAAACCACTTCCAGATGAGGAAACAACAAAAGAGAAAAGCCATTATTGTATTGGCTGGGAATCAAACCCAGATCAACTGCTTGGAAAGCACCTACACACACCACTATACCACCAATGCATCTGGCAAGAGTAGCTTTCCTGCAGACTCTGTGTGCTGGCAGAGGGAGTGACACATGACCACAGAGGTAGTGAGTAGGGTGGATGGGCTGGAAGCTGCCTGACAGCTGGGAGCAGAGTTACCATCCCAGTGTGACTGAAAGGGGGCAAAGGTGAAAATAGAGCTCATTGGGAGCTGGCCCCACACCAGCCCCAGCCCTAGGAGAGCGGAACTGAAGCTCAACTTCAATCATAGAAAAATCTTTCCTGAGAAGGAAGGGGACAGCTTGTTTTAAAGACCAGGTTTGTGTTTGTTCCTGCTACATACGGAGGGGCTGGGTAGTGCTGATTCCAGCCCCCAGACTCTGGGAGGATAAGGAACAAATTCAGGCTGCCAGTGACCTGCAGGAGGGAGATGATCTTTTGACAGTGACGGACGCCTCATCCTAAAGGCCTCTGTCTGCCCCCTTCCAGTGACTGTTTGGTACAGGAATGCAGCCCCCACTCCTGGGTCTCTCCTGGGAAATAATGTTTCTGTGCAAAACACCAAAGCTTTTAACAGAAAGGAAGAAAAGGAAATGGCCACATGATGGGACTAGGACATAAGGAATGAAACACAAGATCCTTCTTCCCCGTGCATTGACTTTTAACCTTGTTTGTGGTGGTGGTGTATCCATGTTGGTCCCAGGGGTCCTCTGGGGTGCCGGGCATTGGCCACTTTCGGGAGAATGGGTGAGATGAACTGGTCTGACTCAGTGTGGCTGTTCTTATGTTCTAACTGCTGGTTATGGAGGAGACGACCTTCCAGGCTACACAGAACTGAAGAAGGGTGTTGGGTTATCTCCACAGCTCTTTCACCAACAGAGGTTGGTCCTCTGCAAGCTCTTACCCTCACCCGCCTTGTCTCTCTTGGACTCTGAAAAGTGTTTTCTCTCCACTCCCCTTGGAGAGACGTTAAGTTTCCCTTTGGGCAACTATCAGGCTGAAGCAATTGTATTGACTGTGACACTAGAATTGAAGATTTAATATTATAAATAAATGAGTCTAAACCTGAGGTTCTGGTTTTCACATTGGTTTTTCTAACTCAGTTCCCAATTCTCTTCTAGAAAGGCCTCCAGGACGCCTGCCCAGCCCAGCAAAAGTGGCCAGGAGAAAGCCCACACTGCTGCTCTTTCAGGTAGTTGAAGGCTGCTATGAAACCCCCCTCACTCAGTCAGTCCCCAGTCTGTGGCAGTGCCTGGGATTCTTCCTCCTAAGTGCAGGACTCTGCACTTCTCCTTGTTGAACCTCCTCAGATTTCTTTTGGCCCAATCCTCCAATTTGTCTAGGTCGCTCTGGACCCAAACCCTGTCCTCCAGCGCTTGGATTCTTTACATGCTTTCACAGAGCGAAGAGCACATGTTCCATGATTTCATAGGGCAGTTTTGTGCTATCGGGCGCTTTCCCTGTGTGAATTTGACAGGTGGATCAACATAGAGACACATTGTGACCCTCTCAGGGTGCTGAGGGCTGTGAGTCTCCTTGTTGCCACCTGCCACAAGGAAGAGGGAGTTTTGCATTTGGCAGCTGGATGTTAGTGACCAAACTCACCAGCCTGCTGGAACTCAAGCACCCTCCTCTGAGCTACAGCAGCCACCCTAACCCCTGAGTTACTTCAATGTGTCCCCCTCTGGGGTCCAGCCCGGATCACCAGATACTCGGTGAAATCCCAGATCCTCTCTTCCCCAAGTATCCCAGGTTACTAGTTTTACTGTGGACCATTGCTACTGTATCTCACACAGCACCTGAGTACAGTTATCGAACAAGCAAAAAATTTATTTAACAACGGATAGAGATTTAAACAAATAAACGTGAGTGATGGAAACCAACTGTTACCACTAAACAAAGGCAGAAAATGATAGAATAGAAAGGCCAGCACAAAAACAGAGAGGAACAATAAGATACTAAAAGGACAATGGTTGGAACTCTCCATTTCTCTCAGTCTTTGGATTGATGGGTACTAGAGCTGTAGCAACAGTTGAGGAACCAGGGTAAATTAAATCTAAGGTTTGAGCTGCTAGTGAAGCATTTTCCACACTCACGGCATTCATAGGGCCTCTCTCCTCCGTGGATTGTTTGATGCCTAATAAGGTGCGAACTGCGATTGAAGGTTTTCCCGCACTCAGTGCATTCATAGGGCCTGTCCCCTGTGTGGATTCTCTGATGTCTACAAAGGTCTGAGCTGCTAGTGAAGCTTTTCCCACACTCACAGCATTCAAAGGGCCTCTCCCCTGTGTGGATTCTCTGATGTTTAGAAAGGGCTGATCTTTGAGTGAAGCTTTTCCCACACTCACTGCATTCAAAGGGCCTCTCCCCTGTGTGGATTCTCTGATGTTTAGAAAGGTCTGAGCTGCTAGTGAAGCTTTTCCCACACTCATGGCATTCGTAGGGCCTCTCCCCTGTGTGGATTCTCTGATGTTTAGAAAGGTCTGAGCTGCTAGTGAAGCATTTCCCACACTCACGGCATTCAAAGGGCCTCTCTCCTGTGTGGATTCTCTGATGTTGAGAAAGGTTTGAGCTGCTAGTGAAGCATTTCCCACACTCACAGCATTCAAAGGGCCTTTCCCCTGCGTGGATTCTCTGATGAACAGAAAGGGCTGATCTTTGAGTGAAGCTTTTCCCACACTCACTGCATGTATTTTTTCTCTTTCGGCTGAGGATATCCTGCTGTGTTGTGGTTTCCATGAGGACCTTCTGAGTTCCCCAAGAGGAAATAAATTTATCCACTTTCTTCCCTGGCTGGTTTCCTTCATCTGTTTTTGGTCTGTGCTGAATCTCCCAGGATTTTCCCTGCTCATGACTCCTGGACACATTCCTTTTTGATCTTTGCGATAATGTTCTGTTTTTACCCACTGGCTCAACATTTTCAGGCTGAGAATTCTGCTCCTCTTTCTCACATGCCATTGCATCACCTGCTGTGACAGAGACAGAAACCTCAAACAGGGATGGAAAGGGAAGACCAAACAAAAACAAGTGCTGAAGACAGGTCAAATAAAAATCAGGAGCTGAACTCCCAAACTCTTCCCCAAATAGGAGAGAGGAGGGGATGAATTCAGCCTTCACATCCCATCCAAATACGCAGGGGAAGGGAGGAAGCTACTGCCTGGTGTCTGCTAGGATCTATAGGAAGCCATGAACTATATTTACCCTGATGATACGACCCTGCTAGGGACAATAATGAACTGAGAGACCTCCCAAGGGCTTTGTTAGGCATTCAGATGTTTCCTTCAGGCACTTACAGATTCTGAGGTGGTTTAATGTTTCCTCACCTGTGCAGGGAGTTCTCAGGATCTCTCTTTCCTCTGCACCCTGGAGGTCTGGGACCCATGGCTCTTCCCCTTGTTCCAGCTGGGAGATCACATCACGCTGGAAAACTAGAAACCCTGCTCAGATGAAAGAAAACAAAGGAGTTCAGTTGATTTCATAAGACTTGGTCATAAAAACAAACATTCTATTAATTTAACTTCAGTGCTTAGTGTGGCCTGGTGGGCCAGGGCAGTTCTCACTGAAAATGCCAAAGTTAGGGCAGGCTGAAAAAGGGAGAGCAGATGCTCCCAGAACTGCTGGTTAACACTGAAGTTAAACTCACTGACCAGTCACCAACTGGGTTATCGAGAAGCTGAAAAAAGAAATCACACGGCCCCCTTTATTCCATCCCAGTTCTCTGGCTCCTAATCAGCAGCGAGGTCCAGTACAGTGAGAGGTTATTTAAAAACTCTGCTCACATAAACAAAGTGTTCCTCTGACCCCAAAGGGTCACAGCCACATCACCAGGTCAGTATAGGTTTGGATATTACCCAAAATTCCATCCTTCCAGACAATCCTTTAGCATCTAAACTAAAGGTTTAAACGAAAGAAAGACAGAAAGAAGTTAAATGGGAACGCAGTCAGATACATTCCAAAATGGATATATCAGGTTCTTAGCAGTATTGGTGAGTTGCTGGCTTGAAAGTCTGTCTGGAACACATCCACAGCTTGGATGGGTTATTCAGTCCTTTGTTCCAGGGTTCAGTTTGTAGAGGAGTTGCTCCAGAGGTAGGAAGGGGGAATGAAGACAAAATGGAGATGATGCAGCTGCCCTTTACATTCCTTTTGCCATGTGGCTTGTACTTCCTGTGTCCCAAATACAAGATTCACAGCACGTGGCATGGAAAAGCCTTGAAGTTCTCATTACACAGGCATACCCGGCATGTCTTGCTGACTCAATAGGTGTATCCCTTGGTCCTTTCCATGGGCTCATTATACAGCTGATGACTCTCAATGGGCCATCAAACAGGGGGCAGTGCTGATGCCAATATATCTGGGGGTGTCACCCAGAAACACTGCACAAGTCTGGAAATACAGATATACCCTACATATCTATAACTCACAATACAAAGGTGATACAAACATAGAAACAAAATTATCATACTTGGCAAATCATAACATTTTCACTGACACCTTACATGGCATAACTAGCACGATTCATTGCAATTTTATCAGATTATATTATTATTTTATTATTAATACCAAAATGTCTCACAATTCCATACAGTGTCACACTTGGTAAACCAGTGAATTCCCAGGACCAGTTCCCCAGGTCCTTGAAGATGCCAAACACTATGTTTGTGAGGGATTGAAATACCCACATATCTGCTGGGAACACACACACACACACACAGACACTGTATCTGTCTACACCCCTGTGTTCACTCTTCTAGAAAATTATGATCAATTTTGTACACAGTATGGCTTGTGAGGTATCATTTGAAAGAACAGAGGGAACAGGAACCCTTACCCAGCGAGGTCACATTCTCATAGTTCTCCTGCATGACATCCCAGTAGAGGGCTCTCTGAGCGGGGTCCATCAGAGCCCACTCTTCCCTGGTGAAATGCACAGCCACCTCTTCGAAGGTCACCGGCCCCTGAAAGAGCAAGAGTCCAACACTCAGGACCTCTTTCCCCACTCACAGCCCCACCATTTGTGGCAGAGAGGAGCAAATCAAATGGAAGCTCTGGGTGGATCGCAGTCAACAGAGTCCCACCCCCACCCCGCTCAGTGTATCCAGCAAATACCAGGGTGACGGGACGAAGAGAGAGCCCCTTGTCTCTCCCAGCAGATCCATCACACACCTACTAGCCACCGACTGATACAGGAGATGGAGCCCCTAGCAGGGTTCAGGGAAAACTCCCTGGTAGGAAGCCCAATAACCTCCTCATTGTGAGGAGCGAGATATGAAGGGAGAGGCAGCTCCAATAAGCCTGACTCATGGGTGCCCCTTTCATATCTCACAGCAGCCGCTGGTTAGTGAGCTCAGGCTCCAGCACTGGGAGTCTGGTCAGTTTGACTAGCTCCATGGAGGTGGGCTATTTTCTTTCTTCACAAATTAGGGCATTTCCGCCTCCGAACCTCCTGGGTCTGTTCCTAGAATCTAGGCCACTTATTAAATAACTCCCAGCAGGTTTGCCACACCCTGGCCTCCTCCTTTCCCCACGCTGTGAATTTCCTGCCCCGCTCCAACCTCCAAACCAGACTGTGCAAACCTTCCCATCTCCGGTGTATTTGCTCTCCCTCTCCTCCAGCAGGAACCCACCAGCAACCCCCCGATAATCTCTACCTGAGTTGGCTCCACTGCAGCCATTTCTCTTCTCTGTCCCACGCCAGGCTGGGATGAGCTGGAGCAAAACATGGACGCCATTCTGCAACCTGTCTGGGGGAGAAGGGCAGTTGTGAGCATTTCAGAACCGGTTTTAGTTAATTTCACATCAGAATTCCCCCAGGCCCCTTCCCTGCAGACAGACACCCTAGATCCTGCCATGCTGGGAAATGCTCAATCTGTTTATTACAATGTAGATCTGGCCCCTCCTGCCAGGCTAAGCCCAGACACATTTTTAACCTCCTTCTCCCTCCCCTCACCCCGTAACAAAGTCTCTGAACACAAGGCTAGAAAAGAGCAGAACCAAAGGAGTCACTGTGGGGGATTCCCTCGGACACTGACCCCACGGCAGCCACACCCCAGCAGGGGGAATATGGAGTCAGGAACTGGCTTTTCCTCTGTCTGATCCTTGTTTTGTCCACTGGAAGGTGGTTCTGCCCAGGGATGCAGCAATACATGTATCTGGGTGGACTAGAGAACTGGAAATCTCTCCCCTCATTTCTACTACTGCCCTTTCAGTCTCTCCTTCCCGTCCTCTCTCCCTGCCCCTCTGGCTGGGACAGTCCCATTCCTGGGGCTTTGCTCTCCCATGGCTGGATTTTCTCCTGGCAATTGCTACTGGGAGGAGAAATGAGGAGGGGCTGTTTGTGCAGAGTCACTTTCTTGCCAGTCCCCAGCACTTTCCCTGAGGTCTGTCAGTTACCTGGAGACTCTGGCTCAGAATTTAGTATTAATAGGGCCCAGGGCTGCCCTAGGGGGCTAGGACCAGCTGGAGAAAGTCATCCCCTGGGCCAGGCAGAGAAGCAGCTTTAATTCAGGTCACTTCCCAGCACAGAACCCCACTGGGGGAGCAGCCGCTACTAAGCCTGGTCTCCCAGATCACAATGGAGGCTGCAGCGTCTGACCCAGGAAGCTGAACCCCAGTATCCTGAGCAGAGAGGGACAGAGCGTTTGAGCAGCTTCCCTCCTTTAGCTCTCTGGGGAGAGCAGCTAACGAGAGCCCCTCCTCACAGGAGAATTGCTGATCTCATTTGCCCCACTGTCCATCCGGAGTCACTCCTTGTCTTTCCATACAGTGACTCTGGATTAACAATGGTCTCAATGAAACCAGAGTTCAGAAAGAATGAGTCCAGAACGCTGTGGAAGAGACCATTGTGTGGCAGTGCTGACCCCCTTCCCACCTCCCTCACCCCACAGATCCAGGACAAGGACTGGACAATGGACTGGACAATCTAGGACAATGGAACTGGAAGTTCCTGCAGTTTTCAAGAGGGGAGAAGAGCAAAAATCTGTGATTTCACCTCACAGTGTCTGATAAGTGGCTAGAAAGTTATCACAGTGACTGGGCCTGGCCGGGGAATGTCGGGCAGTGCTTGGAGCCAGGATTCTGGCATAAGCTAATCAGGGAGAAGAAGCGAGGTCAGGAGCAGCCCCCAGAGCCCCAGCCAGCCCCCACCCCCAGATATTCCCTGGGACCCAGCCCCCAGAGTCCCTGGCCAGGGACCTCAGATACCCCTCAGAGCCTCACCTGCCAGAGAACCCCCACCAGACCTTCATTGCCAGGTTGGGAATCCCAAAGGGTTCCCCCCACCAAGAGACCCCAACAGCCAGAGACCCCCCAAAAGGGACCCCCACTGGGAACTCAGTCCCTCACTGACTGCCTAGGACTCCCCCTCCACCAGCAGGATCTGCCCTGCCCTTTGCCTGGGACCCCCTCCGCCCCCCTGCGGGATCCCCTGATGCCTTACAGGGGCACCCCCTGGCCTAGCGCCGGGGATTCTCCGACACACACTCTGTGCACTGGGCATGGCAGCGATCCCAGGAGTCTGCGGCGGAAGCCCAGACAGAGCCCCTGGCACAGCACCAGGCTCCCTCTAACCCCCTGTCCCGCCTCCCCAAGAGACGCCCACCCCGGCTGTTCTGCAGCCAACAGGCTCCCAGCGATACCCACCTCCAGGACCCACAGCCTCAGGGCTGGGCACATCACAGCCACCCCCTGAAACCCCAAATCTCCAGAACCCACCAACCTCACTAGGGTACCCCCTGCCCAGCCACCCAGAGGCCTCCCCCACCACAATCCCCCTTCAGCTGCTATCTCCCCCCACAGCCCCACCCCACCCAGCAACACTGGTACGTCACAGTGCCTGAGAAGTGGATAGAAAGTGACCACCGCCCCCTGCTGGCCAGTCACACAGGCAGAGGGAGCCCTGGGGGATGTCTCTGGAACTGGAGTATGGAAGGCCTGGAGGGACAAAAATGGTAAGAAATGTCCATGCCTGTCACTAGCAAATAATGGCCACCCTGGATCCACCCCAGAGGTGGCTGCATCTTAGCACTGTGGGAATCAACCCCTCACAGAGGCCATTTGCCATGGGGTTTGGGATACTTCTGGACCCAGACTGCACTCAGAGTGACCTCCTCATCCCGTGGCAGCTGGAGAAAAGAAAAGGGTCCAGCCAACTCTCCCGTTACCTGCTGGGAACCACTGATCCCCAAACAGGGGGAGGCCTCTGGCTTTGATGGGTATTAAATATCTGGCTGATCTCTTTCTTCGGCAAACATTTTAACAGAGGTAAAGGAGGAACAAATGATTCTCAAAGAAGACGGGAAAGATGATCTCTGGGCAATTTAACCCCCTGCGACCTCCAGGATGGAGAAGAACTCAGGGCAACAGGTTCCCTCGAAGGAAGAAGTTGCTGGGATTTAGAAACACGGGGAATAGCCCCAAACCTGAGAGGATTTTTAACTGACATTTGATAATGAGATAGAAAGAGGCAAAACCTGAGCTTTGAGAGCAACGTTCAGAAATGAAAGAGAAAGGGTGGAAATCTGAGAGATTTTGGATCCATTTTGCAAATTATAGAGACACAAGTGGAAAATCAGAGGGATTTTATATCAGTTGTTGATAGGAGGCAAAATCTGAGTGTTTCACATCAATATTTGATAAATGAATAAAGAGGAAATGGGCAACATTTGCAAACATTTTATATCCAGGTTCAAGAATCTGAGAAAAGGTGTAAATCTGAGATTTTCTTAGTATTTTATAATTAGAGAGACAGGGAAAAATCTCA
Organism: Mauremys reevesii; assembly: GCF_016161935.1. Lineage (NCBI taxonomy): Eukaryota > Metazoa > Chordata > Testudines > Geoemydidae > Mauremys > Mauremys reevesii. Next base: position 40,682,845 of record NC_052636.1, read on the forward strand.
GGGCATATTCAATTAGAAATAGACAACTAGAGAGCAGTGGGGCAAACGTTTAGGTTATTTTATATGAATCTTTGAGATTTGCAAAGCAAATGTGTCACAAACTGCGTATTTGATAACATGAGAGAAAAACATCAAGATCTGAGGGGATTTTATATTGTTGTTAACGATCTAGTGGAAAAGGGGGACTGTTGGACTGGATTTTATACGACTGTCCAATACATAAACACAAAGTGATGGTTCCCCCCACCCCCACCATTCCCATGGGCAGCAGGGAGCCCTTTGAGGAGCTGATTAAAGGGAGGGGAGGGGAGCTGGAAGGTCCCTGGATGAGGAAAGGGGCAGCAGTGGGGACGGGCGGGTGCCGGGCGACTGATGGTTGGGGGCAACTGTGGTGGTCGTTAGGGGGCAGCAACTGGGATTGGGAACCGGGGGTCTGGGCAGTCCCCATGGGGGACACGTGCGCCTCCCTTCCCTGCCCTGGCAGAGACCCGGCATCTCATAGACTATCAGGGCTGGAAGGGACCTCAGGAGGTTTCTAGTCCAACCCCCTGCTCAAAGCAGGACCAATCCCCAACTAAATCCCCAAATGGCCCCCGCAAGGAGTCAGCTCCCAGCCCTGGGTTTAGCAGGCCAGTGCTCCAACCACTGAGCCATCCCACCCCCACTCCAGGGGCAGCCATGTGCTGGGGAATGACTCAGGGCAACAATTTCCCACCTAAACAAGGACAAATCGCTGCAGATCAAATGGGTGGGAAAATGCCCCTCACTAGAGAAGATTTTAAACTGACGCTTGAGACTCATGGGGAGAACGGGGGAAATTGGGGGAGACGGGAGAGCTGATCATTGGAGGGGAAAGGGGGAAAATCGCCCCAGATTTTATAGCCCCGTGTGAGACACTGAGCGAGAAAAGGGGCAGAACTAGAGAGAATTTGTATCGGGGGCGAGAGGCAAGTGGCACAAACAGGGACAGGATCCAATTAACTCACCTCCCCCCTTTGCCCGCCCGCCACTCCCCCCCCCGGGAATTTCCTGGCTGCACAGAGACAGTTCAACCCCCGCGTCCCACTGACCCCACAACTCCAGCTTCTCCCTGCCTGACACCCCCATCTCCCCCCACACCACAGGGAATCCCCCCTGCCAGGCCCCAGTCTCTGCCCCCCAAATCCCACTGGGGCTGAGGCAGCTCTGAGGCTTCTCCCAGGTTCCCTGGGGCACAGTCACTTTCCTGCCCAGCCCCAGTGCCCCCCCCGCCCGGGTCTCTCACTCCCCGGGGGCTCCGTGGGAGGCTGGACACCAGGGATGCAGGATGGCAGGAATGGGGGTGACAGGCCTCCTGTTCCTCAGTCTCACGGCGGGACCGAGGGGGCTCGTCACTCTCCGGCTCGGGAGCACTGGGAAGAACCGACCGTGGAGGGGCCGTCGCTGGGGGGGGGGACGGCCCCACGCAGGCGCTGAGCACGTCCTTATATCACTTCTGTGGCGGGAAAAGGTCTGAGGAGATGGAACGCTGAGGGCTGGTTTTGGCGGGAAAAACCGGTTTGGACTGGTTTGAGCCTGTCCCCTGATGGTAAACAAGTCCCCTCTCAGAGCTGGAGTCCATGGGTCAATAGTTCATATGCTCCAGATTGGATCTTATTTTAAAGCCAGTGATTTACTTCATAAACATCTTATTAACCAACTAATGGAACCTATTGAACAGTTCATACTTCTCACACCTAACAATGAGATAAAAAAAAGATCACAGACAAGCCTTGTCAGTAACGGCTAATGTCCCAACTGGGAAGCACGTGAGCTTGTTGCAGGGCTGCTGCTCAGGGACGGGAACCTCCTGGCACCCCAGCCTCCAAAATCACTCAGGCTGCACTTTCTGCACGACTAGGTGCTGGCTGAGGGGGGCGTGGGATTTGGTGGCCTCTGCTGCAGGTGATGGAATCTCGGGTATTTAAAGCCATGGCCTAGAGGAGGGAAGTGCCTAACTCCAGAGTCTGCAGCTGCCTAGGGCCAGGGCTGAGGATTGAGAGTCCCTAGTGCTGCCGTTGCAAGGTTCAAGCAGGCTCAGCCCTGGCATTGCCACCCCTCCTGCGGCTAGTAGCTGCAGCTGGCTAAGGCTGGCCTCTGGGAACTGGCCCCATGGCTGTAGCCAGAGAAGCTGCAGGTGGCTCTGTGACTACTGGGGCCATTAAGCTAGAGCAGCTAAAGACACTGGAGTTCACCTCAAGGAACAGAGGTCACCAGTAGGACAGGAATGTCAGGGGGAGGAGGGAAAGAGGGAGCAGGTCAGGTTGGCAGAGGGAGCTTCCAGTTGGGTGGGAGCATGTCCAAAGTAGAAAGGAAACAAGTATGGGGAGAGGTGGTGGTGACCAGGTAGCAGACTAGCATGTAGATGGGAGCAGAGGGAGAGAGGCTGGTGGCTTCAGATTCCCAAGGGCTAAGTCCTGACCTTGGGGAGATGGTGTTTGCGGGTGTCTGGCTCACTTGGCAGGATGGGGGCTGCGGGGAGGGATCTGTCAGAACTGATCAGGTGTCTGCTGGCTTTAGAACTGAGCTGAGACTAGGACCACATGCCGTGACTGGTGACACGGGGGGTACTGGAGACATGGCTAGACAAGGTCTGAATGAGGAAGGAGATAAATCTGTGGGGAGTTTCCTTGATCACTATGAAAGTTCTGCTCACTGTGGACACTAGTAAACCCACATGGGTGTACAGCTCAATAAGAAAACCGGGGGCTGAGGGAGCTGTGTATGGCAATGCATATAGTCATGTAGGGGTGTGTGATCAAAATGAAAAATGTCTCTGAGGTTCAGTACCGGGTAGGCTATGGCACCAATGGCACTGCCCCACCAGGCTCACACTCGGAGCCCACAGTGACTACATAGGGGCCTACAAATATGTTTGGTGCTGGGACCCACAGAAGGTTAATCCGGCCCTGACTGCCTGAGCACTATTTCAGCCCCACAGTTTTGGGTGGACCTCCCACAGTGGGAGCTGCAGAGCCCTCCCCCGCAACACACACACACACACACACGCACGCACGCACACACACACACACACCCTCCCTCCTGGTGTTGGGAGGGGAACAGGAGAAAGAACAAAATAAGCAAGAGACGAAGCGAAAGGAGGGATGGATGGATGGGGGAAAATGTGAAACAAAAAGGAGAAACCCTAATGTCCCCGGTGATTCTAAGGGACAAAATCCCAGGTGCGAAATAAAATTCTGCCTCTTTAAGCTCGTGTTTTCCATGCCTAGAATTCAACTGTCACCAGATGGATCAGACTGAACAGGTTTCAAACCTCCAGGAGGCTCTTACCTTCTAAACAGGGACGGCTGTTTTCTAGTAAAATCAGGAGAAGGGAAGGAGAAAACTTGAAAGAGGTTCCTCCTGGCGCTCACGTCCGTGAACCCGAATACTCTCTCAGTCCTCAAAGAGAGACCTGGAGAAGGAGACTTGCTGGAGCAAAGCCACAGGGGTCTCTGAGGTTTCCCTGGCCCCTCGCCCCTGTCCTGCCTGGCTGATGTCAGCATCTCTCTGTGAGGTCACCACCTCCCCACCACCTTGGACCAATAGGCTGAGGTCCTGCCAAAGGCCTTTGTGATGTCACTGCCGCACCCCTCCCTTGCTGTGCCAATGTCCTGCCCCTGGCCAGGCACTTTGGAGGTTTGAGCTACTCCCTGTGGATCACCCCACTCAAGGAGCGTTCGTTCTAGGCAGCAAGCCGGCTACACAGGGAAACATCAGACGCTGCTCCCACTGCTACACTCAGTTTTTCAGAAATTAGTTGACTTTATGGCCAGAAGAGACCATTAGAGCAGGCCTGCACAACTCGTAAAGCGGCAAGGGCCACATTCCTCCAAAGAAAACAGCCGAGGGCCAAAACCTCCCGGCCCCGCAGCAACACCCCACCCCAGGGCCGTCCAGCCCTGCAGAAACAAACCCTCCTTCCCCAGCGCTGTCCCACCAAAACAGCTGTGGGCCAAAAAGGAAGGTTGGGGATGGGGAGGTGAGACTTTATTTTAAATCAACCGGGGGCTCCCAGCTGAAGAGGTGGCTGGGAGCCCTCAGGGTCAAATTAAAGGGCCGGGGCTCCGGCGGTTGGGGAACCCGGCAGGGCCGGCTCTAGGTTTTGCTGCCCCAAGCAAAATAAAATTTGGCTGCCCCAGTCCCAGCCCTGGGCTCCCCTGTACCCCCCTGCTGCCCCAATCCTGGGCTCTCCCCCCACTGACCCACACCCCCTGCTGCCCCCGCGCTGGGCTTCCCCCTGTCCTCCCCACCAGTGCCAGCCCCGCACCCTGCTGAGGCCCCAGCACTGGGCTCCCCCACACCAGTGCCTCCCCCCCCCCACAACTCCTGCCTCCCCAGCCCGGGGTCACTGGTAACGCTCCCAGGGCAGGTCATTCAGCAGTAATTTTGGATGTGCACAGAACACAGACAGGACTGGTTCCCATATGGTTACAGAGCTGCAGTAAAGTGGAACAATTTTCAGCTTGTGTGATTGGAGGAGATCTGGATGCATATTATAAAACTGTCCTCCATAAATGAGGAAAAGTTGAGGTGCCTTTATTATTCTTTTGTTCCACTCTTTCTTTCTCTGGGGAATTTGCCTATGCAATATCACTGTCTTCCTGAAACAAACAAACAAGGCAATGGCTGTTGAAAATAGCAATTCCAGTGCTAATAAGCATTTCTTGCTCAATTTTATCCTGCTTTTTCTACAGCAAGTTACAGCGGATCAGTATATTTAATTTGGGAGAAATGACGTAACAGCTGCCCAAACTGAGCTTGAGCACTCCTGAGTTTTGAGGTGTTCAAATCTGGAAGGCAGGTGCTGGGGGCGGGGGCTGTGGGCTCCATGGGGGAGCATGGCAGCAATGTGTCTGGAGCTGCATGGAGCCAGACACGCTGGTCTGAGTGGCACGGTACGGGGCTGGGGGTTGGAGAAGGGGTAGGGAGTTCCAGGGGGCAGTCAAGGGACAGGCAGCAGTTGGATAGGCATGGGAGTCCCAGGGGACAGGTAGGGGGTGGGTTCCTGGGGAAAGTTGGAGGGCAGTTGGGGACAAGGAGAAGGGAGACTTAGATAGGGGCTGTGGTCCCAACTGGGAGTTCGAGCAGGGGTCTTGGGAGGGAGCAATCGGGGGACAAGGAGCAGCAGCATTTAGATAGGGGGTGTGGTCCTGGGGGGCAGTTGGGGCAGAGGTCCGGAGAGGGGGCAAACAGCGGCTGCATGCGGGATTCAAACAGCTCTGGGCTGCCCGCAGCTGTGGGAGCCCTGAGCCCTTTAAAGCCCAGCCGCGGCTGGGACTCTCTGCGGGCAGCCCAGAGCCCTCTGACTCCTGGCCGCAGCTGAGATTCAAAGGGCTCTGGGATCCCCGCGGCTGCGGGCAACCTAGAGCCTTTTGATTCCCAGCCGCGGTTGGGATTTAATGGGCTCTGGGCTCCCGCGCTGCGGGCAACCCAGAGCCTTTTAATTCCTGGCTGTGGCTGAGATTTAAAGGGCTCTGGGCTCCCGCGGCTGCGGCAACCCAGAGCCTTTTGATTCCCGGCCACGGCTGGGATTTAAAGGGCTCTACGCTCTCCTGCTGCGGGCAACCCAGAGCCTTTTGATTCCTGGCCACGGCTGGAATTTAAAGGGCTCTACGCTCTCCGCCGCTGTGGGCAGCCCAGAGCCCTCTGACTCCCGGCGCGGCTGAGATTCAAAGGGCTCTGGGCTGCCCCAGAGCGCCATGTGCGAGGATTTAGAATGAGTGAGGCATGCAGCCCGCGGCCCGTATGTTGTGCAGGCCTTGCTTGAGAGTTGTAGTAATAACAGCAGCAAAGAGTCCTGTGGCGCCTTATAGACTAACAGACGTATTGGAGCAGGAGCTTTCGTGGGTGAATCCCACTTCGTCAGATGCACCAATAGTCCCATATGGGCTAGTGGTCAGGATTCCTGGTTTTCACCCAGGGGGCCTGGGTTCAACTTCTGCTGTGGGAACCGTGCAGAGCTTTCACCCAGAGTGGAGACAGGAAATGAAAGGAACAGGAAGGGATCCTGCCAGCAGGGGATTTGGACAGTGTGGGGAGGTGATCCCAGAAGTGGGGATGGGGGGCAGTGGTCTGGGGGGAGACCAGGGAAGGATCCCAGCAGTGTGGGAAGTTGAGAGCACAGGCCTGGACTGGGGAGAGTGAATGTGTCCCTCTAAACCCACCAACTGCAGACTAGGCAGGACTGGAAGAATTATGTATTTGTTGGTAAATGTCAATTTCTGTGTAAACACACAACCCAATGGCAAAATATTTCCATCGATAATCATCAAAACTGACCAATGGGCAGAGTAAGAAACATGCTGCTTGAGAACTTACCCTGTTGTAGGAGCAGCAGTGATCTGTGTGCTCCATATCACCTGTATGCCCAAAAGGTCTGTTACACTCCCCCCGCCCCCGCCCCGTCTCCTCTCCCTCTCTGAATGCCTGTGAAGTGGCTTTCCCCCTCCCCCCCCTGCAATGCTTGTGGGATGAAGGGGCTGGTTGAACAGCAGGAAGAGCAGAAGAGCTCCTAGATAGACAAGGTGTCTGGGACTCTCATTAGGCAGCACTCGCACACCGAGCAGGGACCCTGCATGGACACTGGCTGAGGTGGAGTGTGACCCACCAGATGCAGCCAAGTCATCTCCAGTCGCAGGCCATGAGGAGCAGGTCCTTAAAAGGGGAAGGGGCCCTGTGCTCAGGAGTCACTCACAAGCTTGTACCTCCAGTGAATGTCCTTCGCCCAGACCGCCTGGCCAGTGGTTCGCTGCGTTACATTCCATCGCGCCTCGGGAAGACTTACCTTCATCGCACCGTCCATCGCGGCGCTGGGGGACACTTACCCTAAAGGATCCTGACATCTCCAGTGCCAGGCCTGTCCTGGGAGCGTGAGTATGCAAGTGTGAGTGTGACCCCCCATCCCTTCTTTTGAGCTTAGCTATCAATATAATAAATGTGCTGCTTTCTGCCAAACTCTGGGGGGTCATTAGTCCTCCCTACACTTACTAGCTGGCCTAATTTTCGGTGACAGAAGCAACATTGCTGGGTCTGTCATTGTACCAAAGGGGGAGATGGTTGTCTATAAAGGAGGGTGAAGACTAAATGCATCCCATGAGGATAGGATTTGAACCCATGCATGCAGAGCACAATGGATTAGCAGTCCATCACCTTAACGACTCGGCCACCTCATCCGAGCTGTCAAGAAGTGGACAGGAAGAGAAATTTAAGGCCGGCAGAGATAGGAACACTAGGGAGGTTCCCAATACTAAGCATAAGCAGGGGCTGAATGAGCTCCCCCCTCACATCTAGTGAGGAGCTGGGGGAAGACTTCAGGAACAGGCCGTGTTTGCACAGACACCCCTACTCTGCCTAGCTATGCAGCATGATGGGGCCGCTTCCCCAAAATGACCAGTTTGGGACGGTAGTGGGTTACAAATCACTTTAGCATTGAGTGGAATGAAATGTTATTCTCTTTCCTGTACGAGTGAAGGGCAGCAGAACGTACCTAGGCCGTCCTGACGGAGGGGTGGGTGAGGAATCGCTTTCAATGGACTGCAGAGAAGTGATTGAGGACGTCACCCTAACCCAGTGGTCCCCAAACATTTCACACTGCGCCCTCGTATCCATGGCTGTGGCCCCTCAGAAGCCGCGTTTGAGAACCGGGGCTGGGAGTGGGGCTGTTGCTTGCTGGGGAGAGGGGTGCGGACAGGGGTAAGGGGGTCGAGGCCGGGCTGGGAGCCAGGGGCCCAGGCTGAGGGTGGGGTTGGGGAAGAGCTGGGACAGAGTGGGGCTGAGTGGGGCTCCCTCCCTGCCCTCCATGGGGTCTGGCTCAGGCCCTGAGGTGCCCCCATCAATCTTCCTCTGTGTCCCCCTAGGAGTCCTGCCCCACATTTTGGGGACCACTGACCCCTACTCGCTAAGCAGGGGCTGGGGATGCCAAAGCCCAGGGAAAGGGAGAACAAGTGCGGGGGCCCCAGCACCGGAACCACCACCCCCACTTCTGTGTGTGGCTCCACCCCCTTCCACACCTTCCACCCACGGCCCCACCCACTGTCACCTCTGTTCCACCCCTTCCCCCACTGGCCCCACCCTGTCACTCCTTTACCCAGCCCCGCTGTGGCCCCCAGACCAGAGAAGCTCTGTGCCTTGCTGCAGCCCCCGGGCCGTAGCAGGGAGTGGGAGCTCCTCCAGCCCTGGGGCCCCCATGGGGGAGACTTTCCCAGGGGGGCCCAATTTGGCCAGGGCCCCACTGTCCCCTTGGCGACGCAAGGTTTGGGGAGGCTGAGCCCCCCCGAGCCTCCATTACGAGCCGCCCAGGCTACCTCTGCTCCGTGGGTGGCCAGTCTCCCTGTGTCTCTGCTGCTCGTGCTGGGGAGCCTGGCCGGCCTTAGGGGTGGGGCCCCCGGCAGCCGCCCAGGGCTCCAGGGGGTCAAAGGGCACCGTGTGGCCGTGCAAAGGTGCTCACTGCTCTCCCCTGCCCCAGTGCTCCTCCGTGGCCCCACAGAGGGTGGGGGGAGCGAGGAGCAGCACTATGTGCTCCCTGCGTCCTGGTCACTTTCCCCACCTGGGCTGGGCTGTGAGGGGAGCATCAGAAGCTGCTGCTCTCTGCCCTCCCCTGACGCAGCCCAGCTGAGGAAAGTGACCTGGATGCAGGGAGCTCGGATGATGTCACTTCTCGCCCCCCTGCCCCTGCTAGGGAAGGCTGCTGTGTGGTGTCTCCATGGCTGCACTTTCAGTGATGCAGGTTTCTCGATCCCATTGTTCCAGGGGCATCCTACTAGATAAAATTGAGCAAGAAATGCTTCCCAGTGGTTTTTAAGACTGGAATTGCTATTTTCAACAGTGATTGCCATTTTTTTTCTAGTTTTGTTTGTTTAAAAGGAAGACAGTGATATTGCATTGGCAAATTCCCCATAGAAACAAAGACTAATAAAGGCACCTCAACTTTTCCTCATTTATGGAAGACAGTCTTATAATATGCATCCAGATCTCCTCCAGTCACACAAGCTGAAAATTGTTCCACTTTACTGCAGTTCTGTCACCATGCGGGAACCAGTCCTGTCTGTGTTCTGTGCACATCCAAAATTCCTGCTGAATGACCCGCCCTGGGAGCAAGTTACCAGTGGCCCAGGGCTGGGGCGGAAGGAGGGTGCAGGTAGGGGTGGGCAGAGCCCAGGGCTGGGGCGGCAGGGGTGCAGGTGGGGCGGCAGAGCCCAGGGCTCGGGCAACAAGGGTTGTGGGGAGCCCAGGGCTGGGGTGGGGGCAGCCAAATTTTTTTTTTTCCTTGGGGCGGCAAAAACCTAGAGCTGGCCCTGCCTCCACCCACCGTGAGGTAGACAGGAGCGGATCATTATTATCCCTACTCGAAAGAGGAGAAGCTGAGACTGAGAAAGGAGAATTGACTTGTCTTAGGTCACACAGCCAGTCAGTGGCAGAGTTGGGAATAGGACCCAAGAGCCCTGATTTTCAATATACTTGCCCCTGGCAATTTCGACTACAAGCATCCGACGAAGTGGGTACTCACTCATGAAAGCTCATGCTCCAAAACATCTGCTAGTCCACAAGGTGTCACAGGACTTTGCTGCTTTTACAAACTAACCATCAGATCTTGAATTTCAGACATGGAATGACCTGAATAAAGTGCTCTGTGATGAGCTCCAGACCAACAACAGTGACAGTAATTATTCAGCAAGTATTTGAGGAGAACTGCAATGTTAGAGAGAATCATGAACTGCTCAGAGACAATTAATGCAGAGAAGCAGCAAAATTCATCAAACATAGAACTAGTTCTGACTTATTTCCTTGGTCTTGAAAGAGACCAACAAGGACCTGAGTCTCCTCACTGTCAATAACCCCCTGCTCAGCCAATCAGGGTAGAGACTGAGGACGGGCGGCTGAGGGTTCTCACCAGAGAGCCCAAAGGATGGCCCAGGTCACTGGTGGGGATCACTGCCCAAGCACTATTTCAGCCCCACATTTTTGGGTGGACCTCCCACAGTGGGAGCTGCAGAGCACTCCCCTGCAACAGATGGATCAGACTGAACAGGTTTCAACCGGGGAGGAGGCTCTTACCTTCTAAACAGGGATGGCTGTTTTCTAGTATAATCACTAAAAGGGAAGGAGAAAACTCGAAAGAGGTTCCTCCTGGCGCTCACGTCCATGAACCCGAATACTCTCTCAGTGCTCAGAGAGAGACCTGGAGAAGGAGACTTGCTGGAGCAAAGCCACAGGGGTCTCTGAGGTTTCCTGGCCCTCGCCCCTGTCCTGCCTGGCTGATGTCACCATCTCTCTGTGAGGTCACCACCTCCCACCACCTTGGACCAATAGGCTGAGGTCCCGCAAAAGGCCTTTGTGATGTCACTGCCACACCCCTCCGTTGCTGGGCTAATGTCCTGCCCCTGGCCAGGCACTTTGCAGGTTTGAGCTACTCCCTGTGGATCACCCCACTCAAGGAGCGTTCGTTCTAGGCAGCAAGCCGGCTAGACAGGGAAACATCAGACGCTGCTCCCAATGCTACACTCAGTTTTTCAGAAATGAGTCGACTTTATGGCCAGAAGAGACCATTAGAGCATCTAATCTGACCCCCTGCATATCACAGGCCTCCTGTATGACACAAGAACTACTTTTGGGGCATCTAGTCTTCATGAAATGACATCAAGAGATGGAGAATCCACCACTTTCCTTGGTAGCTTGTTCCTGTGATGAATCATCCTCGTTGTTGAATATTTGTGCCTTAGTTGTAATATGAATTTGTCTCTTTTCACCTTCCAGACATTGGGTCTTGTCATGCCTTTCTCTGCTCGATTCAAGAGCCCTTTAATACCCAATCCTTTCTCTCCATTAAGGCACTTCAATGAAGTCACCTTTCAATCTTCTTTTGATTAGCTAAACAGGTTGAGCTCTTTCAATAGCTCCCTAGAAGGCATTTTTCTCCAGCCCTCAGAACCTTTGGTGGCTCTTTGCTGCCCCAGCTCCAATTTCACAACATCTTTTTCAAACGAGGACACCAAAACTGGAGGCAGTATTCCAGTATCAGTCTCACTGATGCCGTGTCACCTCCTGTGACGTTACTGACATAATCTGTAACTGTATAGATCACCGTTGTGACCACTGTTCTATATTTGCAGCCAATATTGTAGAAAGGTTGTCGTGTAAGAGGTCTATGGAGAGGTTCTGATTGGCTGATTATAATGATGCTATCTCTAGATGTGTATCATTTTTGTTGTTGACATTATGAATATTGGCTCTATGGTGCCTGCATTTCAAACTTGTGCTCTGCTTCTGGGGAACACCCCAGATAAGTTGGTGTCAGTTCTGCCTAGCCTGCTTGATGGCCCATTAAGGACCATCAGCTACACAATCGACCCATTGAGAGAAGGCAGATACGCCTTGTGACTCAGCAAGGTCTGCAGGGACCTGCCTATGGACAGAACTCTAAGATTTTTCTGTGCCACGTGCTGGATAGAGTGTCCTTGCAACAAAGAAAGCAAAGACCACATGGCAAGAGGCTATAAAAGGCTGATGCCTCGTCTCCATCTTATTTTCAGTGCAGCTTCATGTCTCCAGAGGGACTTTGCTACAAACTGAAGCTCTGTACAAAGGACTGAATGACCCATCCCAGCTGTGGATGGACTCCAGAGACTTGATTTGAACCTGCAGTTTATTCCATCACCGCTACAAGCCTGAACCAAGAACTTTGCCATTACTGTGTGTAATTAATTCCTTTAAAAATTTTAACTCTCATCTATATTTTTTCTTTTTATGAATAAACCTTTATATTTTAGATGTTGTAAGGGAAAATCCAGTGTTATCCAAGGCCTTGTAGGCCCAGGCCTCATGTCAGGCTGCCAGGGCCGGCCAGACAAGCCAAGTAGGGGGGCACGGAGGAGACAGTGGAAAGTCCTAACAGTCCCCGACTGAAAAACAATTTTGTAATATCCCCTACTGTCAACACGTAACCACATAGAACAGATAAGTAATAACAGGAAAAGCCTAATATGGAAGAAATTTACTCCTACTCCAATCAGCATTAACTTTGCAATATTTTTTTAGCAAAATAATAAGGAAATTATGTGTGTAACTTGCATATTACGACTGTGGTTTCAAGCTTTATAAGGCTGTCTGTAACCAGCTTCGGGGAGGCCGTTTCCATAACGGTTCTCCCCTGCGTGCTTCTAGTCAATAAAAGGCCTCAAGCTGATCTGATTGAAAACACAACACATGGATCAATTTTTCCATAACAACGCTAAAGGATTTGCAGGAGCGTGATTTGTGGGTAAGATCTGACTCATCTATTGACCTGCATCTGGGGCTTGGTCCTTTGGAGTCCTTTGAGAACCTTTTTTCTTTTACTGAGAAAGAAGTGGAGAGATTTCCATTGGGATGACTCCTGCTCCCCTAATGGCTCTGTTATGAATCACCATGGACCACCCGGAGAGATCAAAGTCCTGCAGGACAAACAGCCCCATGGACAGTATAATGAAGTGGTGGCGGGTGGGGGAAGTGCTGTGTTTTGTGTAACACCTGCCAGGTGAGTGATGCACTGACAGGGCAGCTGCCCATGAGCTCATTCTCTTCGATCTGCTTCTGCTGTTATTTCAGAGCCAGCACTAGCGGGCGTGTGTCCCTGTCACTTCACCAGCTCTAGAACAGGCTCTGTCTGCAGCCCAGCTCTGATTAATCCCACTTTTTAATGTATTCCTACTGCGATACTTTCCCAGTTCTCTGCCTCATTCTAACATTCCCATCAAAGACTGAATATGGGAAGGGATGGACTAATTTGTGTGACATTCAGTAAGTTGCCATCGTATGTGACTGAAACCTCTGCTGGAGGTGGGCAGGAGCCTGTTACACACATAAAATAGTTAAGTTTTACTATACTATCTGCTACACATTCAAACCTTCCTGTACACACACAATAGAAATTGGTGCTCTGAGAAATGGCAACTTTCCTTTAACACAGATCATTGTTTTCTGTACTTCCAGAGGCACTGAAATAGCAGCTGTTTAAAAGTAATGTGGTTTTATTTCATGATCAGCAGCAGAGCCTCTGTAAATTTACCACCTGTAGAGCTGATTGTTTCTAACTGCAGGGTTAGCCAGACCATTCAGTAACATTATCACTCTATTCACAAAGCATTTGGTTAGTGACGAATCATGAGACTTATCCCTTCCTGCTGTAATTCCACTGACTCAAGTGTCTCTTTCCCCAGTTCTGGTTCCAGGAAAAAAAATTAAAACAACCTTCAGAACTAACATGCTGTGGGAAAGTGGAAATGTTGATAGCTCAAATAATTCAGTTTCTTCTGTGTCTTGTGTGTCTATCTACTTTGTGTGTGTGACCGGTGGGGCTTTTTGTTTGCTCCTGGCAGGTGCAATCCTGTCAGATTTGTCTGTGGGGAGGGGCCAGAGAAAACAGACACCCTGGCCTTCCAGGTTGGGGTTAGGCAAAGGAATAACAACCCTGTCCCATAAAAAACAAAAAATGTTACAGAAACAGTGGTAGGAACAGTGCTAGAGAAACTGGTAAATAATCACAATACCCAGGCTTGAAGTAATCGGAAACACAGAATTCAAAAAGCAAAGCTCAGGGGCTATTTGGGGTTTATTCTCTGAGCTGAGCCATGTGCTATAGCACAGGAGCACTTTTGAAGTCTCCCATCCCACAATGGGGAAAGGAAAAGGATTCGTAGGTTCTAGCACGGATTGAAGGAGGATGGTGATGGGGAATAAGGGATTCCCTCCGACTTACCCTAACTACGTCTGTTGTTACAATGGGGGAAATGACATTTTCCCCTATCCCTGCCCTGTTCCTGCTCTTCGTTATAGTTCAATATAGTTTCAGTGTGGAAAATGATCATAAAAACATCTGCTCCCCAGCACAACCTGCAGCAACATCAGAGCAACTGGGAATGAAACAATTTGTTCCCCAAGGGAGAACTCGATGACTAACAATTGCTTTGAAATGGGGGAACAGTATAACCGTGATGCTCAGGGTTTGTTTAGACTAGGGAAAGTGATGGAGTTTAGGTCAGGTCAAGGGGAAAGCTAATGCCAACCCCTGCACCTGGGCAGCATCTGCACTACAATTTTTTACATTAAGATCACTAATTTGAGCAGCCAACGCCATGTACAGCCCTAGTGGCTGTCAGGCACAGGTAGTTTTTGCCTCAGTGTAGCTTGTTGGGATCAAACCTCTCTCCCCCCACCTGGAGGGATGAACATTCCTGGCAGGAGGGACACACACTCCTTCGACTCAAAGGAAAGGAGTTGATAGAAAAGATCACAGGACTGACCCCAAAGAAGAGTGAGCTGCAAAAGGCAGAAGCAGGCAACTGATCTGGTGGAGCTGAGACACCACGGTGAAGATGGTGCAAAAATCACTATGTGGGAATTAGCAAATGTGATTTATTTAAAAAAAATTTTTGGCCAACACTAGTCAAGGGATTTATTACAATTCTCTCTCATGTGGATTTTGTGATGTCTAATGAGGCTTGAGCTCTGATTGAAGCTTTTCCTGCACTCAGAGCTTTTCCCACACTCTCTCCCATGTGGATTCTCCTATGTGAGACAACATGTGAGCTGTGCTTGAAGCTTTTCCCACACTCAGAGCACGTGGACAGTGTCTCCCAGATGTGGATTATCTGATGTCTGATACGGTGTGAGTTCTGACTAAAGCTTTTCCCGCACTCAGAGCATGTGTAGGGCTTCTCACCTGTGTGATTTTGTGATGTAAGAAGTGGTCTGAACGATTAAAGAAACATTTCCCACACTCAGAGCATCCATAAAGTTTCTCACCTGTGTGGATTTTCCTATGTTTGGTAAGGTTTGAGCTCTGCCTAAAGCTTTTCCCACACTCAGAGCATGTGTAGGGCTTCTCCCCTGTGTGGATTCTATGATGTCTGATAAGGGCAGAGCGGTGACTAAAGCTTTTCCTGCACTCTGAGCATCTGTGGGGCGCTTCTCCTGTGTGGATTTGCTGATGTGAGATGAGGGCTGAACTATCGATGAAGCATTTCCCACACTCAGAGCGTTCATAAGGTTTCTCACCTGTGTGGATTGTCTGATGTGTGATAAGGGCAGAGCTCCGATTGAAGCTTTTCCCACACTCATGGAACATGTAGCGTGTCTCTTCCAAGTTGATTCTGTCACTTGTTATAAGGTCTGAGAGGCTACTAAAGTTTCCCTCTGGCCTCCCCTGAGTCTCACAGGCTTTTGTTTTTTCTGGGAGTGCATAACTCCCGGAAACATTCCCTTTGGGTCTTCCTGATAAAGTTCCATGTGGTTCTCCTTGCTCAGCATCTTCCTGATGGGGTTTCTCCTCCTCATTCTGACTCACCATCCCTTCACCTGATGGGAGACAGAGAGAATCCGGACATAGATCACTACCTGCACCTGAGAGAAAGGAAATCTCAGAGAGAGGAAGGGAAAAAGGGATGAACAATCCAAAATATGTGTGGGAGAGATCAAACCTATCAGGAGCTGATTTTCCCCAAAACCTTCCCCAGAGAAGAGAGGAAGGGATCAGTTTTGGTCTGCATCTCACGAGAACACTCAGGAGAAAGAGAGATCGGGGCGGGACCTGCTGCCAGTTGTCAGTCAGAATAGGAGGGAAGCCATGAGTGACATCTGCCATAATGATTCCACATCTTCAGGGAACAATCCTGAACTTGGAGAGCTCACAGGGTTTTTGTAGAGTATCCTGAATGTTTCCTGCATTCCCACACAGTTGTTGAGTTGGTTTAACCAATTCCTCACCTGTGCAGGCAGCTCTTGGAAGCACTTCTTTCTCAGAGCCCTGGAGGTCTGGGACCCACGGCTCTTCCCCTCTTTCCAGCTGGGCGATCACATCAGGTTTGGAAACTGGAAACCCTACTGCAGGCAAAGAAAACCAGGGAGGTCAGTGGAATTTGTGGGATACTTGTCACAAAGAATAGTCCATGGTTTTAACCCCCAGCTCATTTTTAAGAAGTAACATCCCAAGGCCAGCTTCCTTGGCTCAAAGTGGCAGGAGAGTTATGATGATTATAAATCATATTCATTACCTTAGTGCCTAAGGACCGACTAACAGTGGGTCCCCATTGTGCCAGGCAAAGTACAAACAGAGAACAGTAGATGGCCCATGCCCTGAAGAATTTACAATCTAAATACACAAGACAGACACAGAATGGGAGAAGGGGTAGACCCCACTGTTAGAATAGAGATATTCAGGCCTGCCTGTAAAGCCTATAGTTTAAGAACTTAGGGGTATTTTTATCACTTAGCTACTTACAGGAGTACGAAAACAAAGAATAAAAATCACTGTCTGTATTTGTAAGGGCCTTCTCTTACTGTGACCGTCTGAGGCCTTGTTCTTAGGCTAAGGCCTTTGGCTAAGCAGCAGGGGCAACCATAAGCTGGGAAGCGAAGGGTCACATCCTCACATCCCAAACCAGTCACACTGAAATAAGGTGCTATTGGGCTGTTAGGAAGATGATCCTGTCCTGATAGTGCCCATCACCACCAGATAAAGAAACAGATCTTAAGATGGTTAAAGAAAACTTAGTTTGATAGCAGCCTGTCTGGCAAGAAATCACTTCTCAATGCTTGTGGTTGTGAAATCCTCATTTCTGTATTGTTTTATCTTTATGGCCACCACTTTTACAATGTTAATCAGTCTGGTTCTCTAATTGTTTTTCTCTGCTGTACAATTAATTTTGCTAGGTGTAAGTTAATTAGGGTAGTGGGATACAATTGGTTAGAGAATTATGTTTCAGTGTGTTAGGATTGGTTAATTAAATTTCAGTACAATGATTGGTTACAAAGGTATAGCTGAGAATATTACTATATAAACTGAGTCAAACAGGAGGGGGAACGGGACACGGGGAAAATGCTCTGCGGTGTCAGAGAGGGTAAGGGGGTGTAACAGGCCGGTGTGGCTCCCCTCGTCCCCGGGGAGGGTTGAGCCCCGGACACCGGAAGGGGCGGGGCTCCAGAGCAGTGAGCCCGCCCCTCAGAGGGTCAGGCAGCGACCCGGAAGCATAAAAGCCGGCCACCAGAGCTCAGTCAGAGCCCAGCCACCGTCGGGAGCTGACCTGCCCGAGAGGGCTCGGGACTGGGAAGCTGCTGGGGCCCCAAGCAGTTGCCCGGACTGGCCGGAGCTTCCCCTCACTCGCTACTGGGAGGACCCGCAGGAGCTTCCCCGTGCCACCTACGAGGAGGAACCGCCGGAGACCTCACCTCTCCCTTGCTGTTACCCCAAGGAACCCCCGGAGCAGAACTGGCCGGACTTCCCCGAGGAACTGCCGGACCTACCCCCTAGCCCGGGCTGCAAGGACCCCATGCTGTTGGACTTCCCGGGAGCAGACGCCACGGACCAGGTAGGCCCAGAGGGGGGAACTGGAAGTTGCCCGGGAGCAGCTGACCCCAGTCAGGCTGCAGGTCAACCAATGCCCATGTCAGTGTGTTATGGTCAGGATCCCCACTGACCGTCAGCGGTGGTAGCCACTGCCTAGGGCCCCGGGCCGGGATGCAGTGGAGTGGGTGGGCCTGCGTCCCCCCTGCCACCCCACTCGTGGGTGGCAGTCTCCTCCCTCACCCCAGTGCTCAGCCCCTGCACCAGAGGGCCTGAGCCCTGACTGTTGTTGCCCCGCCCTAATCTAGGGCCTGGGCCTGTCCTGAACTGTTTGCATTGCTGCCCAGCCCCTGCACCAGAGGCCTGTCCTGGACTACTTGTATTGTGGCCCAGCCCCTGCACCAGAGGGCCTGGGCCTCCCTAACCTCACTGACTTGTATATTGTTGCTCAGCCTTGCAGCAGAAGGCCTGAACCTAACTGTCTCTTTGTGTTGTTGCTCAGTGTAAAAGGCCGGCGTGGCTCCCCTCCTCCCCAGGGAGGGTTGAGCCCCGGACACCCACGTTTACAGGGGGACACAGGGTAAAAGCGTCAGAGCGGATAAGGGGAACACGCCACCGAAGACCCCAGGCCCCCTGAATCCTCTGGGCGGCCCTGGGTGACAGTCATTCCCTTGTCTCTGTCGGGTATTCCACTGATGTAGGTTACTCCCAGCCAGTCCTTAATGACCCATTCATATCACCCCATGACAGCTATGTGACAAAACACTTCACGTCTCCTGCTCTTTAGAATCACAGCAATACCAATCACAGCAGGAAACTGAGGTGTGTATTGGCATCATACAAGTATCACCAAAAGTCCCACCTCTGTCTCAGACACACTGCTCACAGCCCCTGGAGAGAAAGCAAAGCACAGGAACTGTAAACACAGTGGAGGACAAGCTGCAATCCTCACACCGTGGTCACACAGGAGAGGCAGGTGGGTCCCTGCCCATAGAGAGGGGCTGGCTGGAGGCCTGACACCTGAGGGGCCATTCCTTGAGCAGACCATGGAGGCAGGTCAAAGGCTTCGCTACCCCAGAACTGTGACATCGCAAAAGCACATTTTGGGGAATTAGGAAATCTAGTGACTCAGGGGTAATGGGAGGGAGAATTTAACTCCCCCAGTGGGAGGAGAAGGCTGGGGAATTACACACTAACATTCAGGAGCAACAGCCTCTCATTCTTCCGGAAAAGGAGAAGGTCAGAAACAAGAACTGGGCCACGCAGCCTCAGGAGGGACAGGCTCAGAGATCCAAGGAGCCTGGAGGAAGACAGCTTGAGGCTGCTGCAGATGGGGAGAGGGGGGACAAGACTCTCTCCAAACTCTCACTCCTGTTGACCCCGACCTGATTTTACGATCTATGACCCAGTCTCACGTCTTGTGGGCAATTTCATACTCGCTAGAGGTAACATGTCATGATCAGAGAATTGCTTATTAGCTTGGAACATGCGTGGAGGGGCAAGGAGGTGAACATAGATAAATGGGTTATTAAGGGCAGGTCGACACTACAGCCGGGATCGACGCTCTGAGATCAATCCAGCCGTGGTAGATTTAGTGATACGATTTAGTAAACGTAGCCTAAGCTTGCTACAGTTCAGGGCCTTATATTAAGCTGAGGCTTTGTGAGAGTGGTTATGCTGAAGTCTGGGATTTACCTGAGGTTTGGGTAGGGATTCGGGGTTAAAGGTCTGGGATCCCCCACAGCTCTATATCCCCAAACCTCTCCTCCCTCCCACTGACCCACCCAGCCCACTTCCTGGGTGCCCTTCCCTCCACACTCCCCTCTTCTTCTTCCCATTACTGGCAGCTAGCACCACCTCCCGGCACCTTGGGAGCTTCTTCTGTTCCCTCCTCGTCTCTCATTACCTCCTCCCTCCCTGCTGCCTGCTAGTGTATGGGAGATAAGGAAAAAAAGGGGGACAAAGAAACTTGTCAAAACTTGGGTGATGAATAAAGGTATAAAGTTATTACTGCTCAGGTTCTTTAGAGACCCCACAGCTTCTAATAACCCAGGGGACAGGACTCCTTACCCAGCGAGGTCACCGTCTCATAGTTCTCCTGCATGACATCCCTGTAGAGGGCTCTCTGAGTGGGGTCCAGCAGAGCCCACTCTTCCCTGGTGAAATACACAGCCACCTCCTCGAAGGTCACTGGCCCCTGAAAGAGAAAGAGTCCAACACTCAGTATCTGCTGCCCCACTCACAGTCCCACTACTCACGGAACAGCAGCACCAGGTAAATGGAAGCTCCGGGAGGCACATGTTAACAGAGTCCCACCTCACCTTGCCTAGAACAGCCAGGAGGCATCAGAGGGCGGAAAGAGAGAACCTCTGTGTCTCCCAGCTGACAGATGGAGGCAGGGTCTTCACATTTATCACATACCTACTAGCCAGAGCTTGATATAGGAGATGGGGCTGTCTCTGGACCCTGCTGATGGCTCCCTGGTAGGAATCCCAACACTCTCCAAATAAAATATATGGAAGAAAAGGGAAGTCAATAGTAAAGAATCTAAGTTAGAAGGTCAGAATTGTAGAAAGTTGGCAAGGGAAGCTATCAGAAATCAATGATCAACCAATGAAAATAAGAAGGAAGTTTTTAAAAGTACAAAATTAATCCTAACAATGGTAGTGGTACATTACTAGATGGAAATGGCAGAATCATCAATAATCATGCAGAAGAGGTAAAAGTGTTCAATAAATATTTCTCTCCTGGATTTGGAGAAAAACAGATGATGTAACTCATATCATAAGATGTTCACGCTGACAGTCTTTCCATTCCAAAAGTAACTCATGAGGATGTTAAACAGCAGCTATTCAAGTTAGATGTGTTTAAATCAGTGGGTCCAGATAACTAGAGTTCTGAAAGACCTGCTGGAGGAGCGTGGTGGACTGTTAATGTTGATTTTAATTAGGACTTGGAACACTTGGGAAATTCCAGAAGACTGGAATAAAGCTAATGCTGTGCCAATATTTAAAAAGTATAAAAGAGATGACGCAGCTAATGACAAGTGTGTCAGTCTGAAATCGATACTGGGCAAGAGAATGGAGCAGCCGATACTGGATTTCATTAATAAAGAAAGGAGGGTAATATAATTAGTATCCATTAAAAAGGTTTAGACACAATAGATCCTATCAAACTAACTGTATATCCTTATTGGATGAGATCAAAAGTTTGGTTGCAGCTAATAGTACTGATGTAATATACGTAGGCATATGAGTTGCTTCAGCACAATATTTTGACTAGAATGTACAAAATACACACGGCATACATTAAATAGATTAAAAACTGGGATTTTAAATAGGGAACAGTACCCACACGAGGAAATAAGGAAACAGATCAACAGAGCCAGACGTGTACCCAGAAGCCTCCTACTGGAAGACAAACCCAAGAAAGAAACCAACAGGACTCCACTGGCCATCACATACAGTCCCCAGCTAAAACCCCTACAACGCATCATCAGGGATCTACAACCCATCCTGGACAACAATCCCACATTTTCACAGACCTTGGGTGGCAGACCAGTTCTCGCCCACAGACAACCTGCCAACCTGAAGCATATTCTCACCAGCAACTGCACACCGCACCATAGTAACTCTAGCTCAGGAACCAACCCATGCAACAAACCTCGATGCCAACTCTGCCCACATATCTACACCAGCAACACCATCACAGGACCTAACCAGATCAGCCACACCATCACCGGTTCATTCACCTGCACGTCCACCAATGTAATATATGCCATCATATGCCAACAATGCCCCTCTGCTATGTACATCGGCCAAACTGGACAGTCTCTAAGGAAAAGGATAAATGGACACAAATCAGACATTAGGAATGGCAATATACAAAAACCTGTAGGAGAACACTTCAACCTCCCTGGCCACACAATAGCAGATCTTAAGGTGGCCATCCTGCAGCAAAAAAACTTTAGGACCAGACTTCAAAGAGAAACTGCTGAGCTCCAGTTCATCTGCAAATGTGACACCATCAGCTCAGGATTAAACAAAGACTGTGAATGGCTTGCCAATTACAGAACCAGTTTCTCCTCCCTTGGTTTTCACACCTCAACTGCTAGAACAGGGCCTCATCCACCCTGATTGATCTAACCTCGTTATCTCTAGCTTGCTTCTTGCTTGCTTATATATACCTGCCCCAGGTAATTTCCACCACTTGCGTCCGAAGAAGCGGGTATTCACCCACGAAAGCTCATGCTGCAAAACGTCTGTTAGTCTATAAGGTGCCACAGGATTCTTTGCTGCTTAAATAGGGAACAATGGTCGAGTGGATTTCTTTCTAGTGGGTTCCCGCAAGGATTGGATCTTGGCCCTGTGCTATTTAACATTCTTATCAATGACCTGGAAGAGAATATAAAATCATCACTGATAATGTTTGCAGTTGCCACAAAGATCGGGGATGCGGGGTAACTAATGAAATGTCAGTAGGTTCAGGTTTCAGCACTGGGAGTCTGGGAAGTTTTCCCAGCCCTGGCTAAAGGGTTATTTCCTGTTCCACAAAGATGGGAAGTTTCATTCCCTACACTTGTGCCTTGACATTAGGATCTATCTGACACTACAGCCCATATTCAGCATTCAGCAGGATTATAATATGATTAGGACATGAGGCATTTTGTACAAGATGAGTCATGTGCGGTGTCACTGGAAAAGTTATGATTTGCTGAATATGATTATCCTACCTGTGTGCATGGATCATGTTTGTATCTGAAGTTATGGATATTGACTCTGTACCTGTCTTTCAAATGTGCTTACTCTGGGTAACAGCCACAACGAGCCTTTCAGGTACAACAATGAAGAAGCCAGACAGTGATGATGGCTCAGCAACAAAGACAATGGACTGTGGAAGAGCTTAGCCCTCCTGTGAACATTTCAGCCAGCATATGAGTCATGGCTACTATGACTCAGCAGGCCATGCTAGGGCATGTGACCAGACCACATGACAATGAACTTCATTTTGGAACCTGTATCTTTCCACAAACTGGACTGGGAACTGAGTTTAGAACAAAGGGTTCCTGCCATATGGAAAAGCTACATAAGGTGGGGTGTGACATCATCTCTTGGCCTCATTCCCCACACAAGAGAACTCCTGGAAATACCTGAGGAACAAAGACTGAACTGGGGGATGTGCTGGTCCCAGGGTAAAGGGATTTCTAGCTTGTGTATGGAAACTTGGTGGGTTGCTTGTAGCATCAGTCAGGGTGAGAAATTGCTAATTCAAATTCTATCCATCTAGTATGTTAGGCTTGGTTTGAGTTTCTGGTTATTTGCTAAGTAATCTGCTTTGATCTGTTTGCTAACACTTATCGCTGGGAAATTGGCTGTCGTCTTCTCTCTCTCTCCTTGAGTGGCTTAGGTAAAGCACTCAGGTAGCTTAGTTGGCTGCATGACGACACCTGCTGTTGTGTTGGGTGATAACAGGCCCTGGAGAGGCTGGCTAAATCTCCAGCAAAGCAGTGTGAGAAGGGCCAGCCCAGCTAGAGAGTTAGAGGGCACAGTGGTTCCCAGAAGCCCCCCAGACTGCACCCTGGGGTGACAACCCATCACACCCTAGAGTACACAAGTGTCAGCAGGTTTGTCACATCCTGTCCCCTCCCTTTCTCCACCCAAGATATTTCCTGCCTCCCACCACCTCTAGCAGCTCCCACCAGTGGTGAGCTCCAGCCGGGTCGCAGAAACCGGTTGTTAAATTTAGAAGCCTTTTTAGAACCGATTGTTCCAGGACAACCAGTTCTAAAAAAGCTTTTAAATTTAACAAAGGCTCGGGCAGCTGTCCACCCGGCCCCCGGCCCCAGCTCACCTCCCCCTCTCCTCTGAACGCTCCACCCTCCTTCTCCTCTCCCTCCCCTGCTTCCCGCAAATCAAATGTTTGTGGGAAGCCTGAAACAAGCAGCAGGCAGGTAAGCCGGGCCGGGGGGGGGGACGGCACATGCGGCCCAGTCCGGCTCCACCTGAGCAGCTCCCCCTGGCCCCGGCCGAGCGCCCCAGCCGGGTCCTGGCCAAGCACCCCTGGCTCGGGCTGGTCTCAGCCGAGCGGCTCCGATCCGGCCCAGCACGGGCCCCGCAGCAACGGTCCCGGCCGAGTGGAGGGGGATGGGTCAGGGGTCCCTGGGGGGGTGTCAAGGAGCATGGGGGGTTGGATGGGGCACGACCCCTAGGGGGGCATGACCCCCTCGTGAGGTGAGGAGGAGGGAACCTGTTGTTAATATTTTGGCAGCTCATCACTGGCTCCCACCCTCCTGTACATTTACTGATTCTCTCCCTCCAAGCAGAACCCACCACCAGCTCCCTGAGAATCCCTTACCTGAGCCAGCTCCATTGCAGCCATTTCCTTCCCCCTGGGAGGAGGGGATAATCTGGAGCAAAACATGGACGTTATTCTGTAGCCTGCCAGGGCGAGAAGGGCAATGTGAGAGAATTCAGACAGGGTTTCTGTCCTTTCCACATGTCGATTCCCCCCAGCATTGTTCCCTGCTAATGGACATTCCAGGTTCTGCCACACTGTGAAGCACAGAGTGACCTTCTCCCAGTACAGGCCTAGCCCCCTCCCACCAGGGTGTGACCCTCTGACACATGGTGAAACCCTCCCAGCAGCAGAGTCTCTCTCTTACACTTATCAAGTTTGCGGGTGATACCAAGCTGGGAGGGGTTGCAAGGACTTTGGAGGATAGAACTGAAATTCAAAATGATCTGGACAAACTGGAGAAATGGTCTGAAGTAAATAGCATGAAATTCAATAAGGACAAATGCACAGTACACCGCTTAGGAAGGATCAATCAGTTGCACACATACAAAATGGGAAATAACTGCCTAGGAAGGAGCACTGTGGAAAGGGATCTGGGGGTCACAGTGGATGACAAGCTAAATAGGAGTCAACAATGTTGCAAAAAAGCAAGTATCATTTTGGGAAGTATTAGCAGGAGTATTGTAAGCAAGACACGAGAAGTAATTCTTCTGCTCTACTGTCCGCTGATTAGGTCTCAACTGGAGCAGTGTGTCCAGTTCTGGGGCCACATTTCAAGAAAGATGTGGACAAATTAGAGAAAGTCCAGAGAAGAGCAACAAAAATGACTAAAGCTCTAGAAAACATGACCTATGAGGGAAGATTGAAAAAAAACTGGGGAAGACTCAGAGGGGACGATCACAGTTTTCAAGTACAGAAAAGGTTGTTACAAAGATGCCAGAGAAAAAATTATTCTTCTTAACCTCTGAGGATAGGACAAGAAGCAATGGACTTAAATTACAGCAAGGGCGGTTTAGGATGGAGATTAGGAAAAAAACCTTCCTAACTGTCAGGGTGGTTAAGCACTGGAATAAATTGCCCAGGGAGGTTGTGGAATCTCCATCACTGGGGATATTTAAGAGCAGGCTGGACAAACACCTGTCAGGGATGGTCTAGATAATACTGAGTCCTGCCTTGAGGGCAGAGGACTGGCCTAGATGACCTCTCGAGGTCCCTTCCAGTTCTATGATTCTAAGAACCAAAGGCCAGAGAAGAGCAGAATCAAAGGAGTCACTCTGGGGATTCTCCCTGTCACTGTCCCCAAGGCAGCTCTCTCAGGTTTACAAAGTTGTTGGATGCTCCATCCTTTATCCAGTCTCTCCTGGGAGTGCCCCTTTCATGGGCTGGGCCTAGTTTTAGCCTTTGGGAAGCGTGACCCCGGGGACTCTGAGACGGGGCCTTCTTGCGTCAGCACATTTGTTCCTTTCTGTGGCTCCCCAGTGAGTCCAAATGAGTAGATACTCCTGATTGTCCTACTTTGAGCAGGGGGTTGGACTAGATACCTCCTGAGGTTTCTTCCAACCCTGATATTCTATGATTCTATGACTGGCAGTAACCTGAACATGGCTGTGATTCGTGGGGTAAGGCAGTGGTTCTCAACTAGGGTCCTGGGCCCCTGGGCTCACTAGCAGGTTTCAGGGCAGGGGCTAAGCAAGGGCAGCATTAGACTCACTGAGGCCCAGGGCAGAAAGCTCCAGTCCCAGCGCATGGGGCTGAAGTCCAGGGCCCTGAGCCCCCACCCGGGGCTGAAGCCAAAGCCTGAGCAATGTAGATTTGTGGGGCCCCTGTGGCATGGTGCCCCAAGAGAGGAAGAAAGGGCCCTGAGGACGCAGCCAGAGGGCTGAGCCCTGACACACGACTGGCTCAGAGGGTCTCTGCAGTCAGGAAGGGCTCGCAGCGAGGGAAGCCTGGCAACTGATGGTTGGAGGGATGAAGAGGTTTGGGGTACGGTGGGGGAAGAAGCATCAGGGACTGGATAACCTGGGGCTGGGCACTCGCCATAGGGGACACTTGCTCCTCCTGTGCC
This sequence comes from Mauremys reevesii, assembly GCF_016161935.1. Taxonomy (NCBI): domain Eukaryota; kingdom Metazoa; phylum Chordata; order Testudines; family Geoemydidae; genus Mauremys; species Mauremys reevesii. Next base: position 40,708,539 of record NC_052636.1, read on the forward strand.
CTTTCCATGCCCTCTTGAGAGTCGAGAATGACCCCCCTGTCCCCACCCCCAGCGGCAACCGTGTCTCAGGACTCTCCCCGGTTGCACCCACTAACTCTCCTCCCATTTGGGGTACAGCTCGGGGCAACAAATTCCCACCAAGATGAACCCCGCTGGCTGCTGCCTGTTCTGGTGCCACAGGGGCATCTGGTGGGTGAAAGGCAGAACTGTAGCACTTCTCAGGCAGAACGTATCTTCTTCAAGCCAAAAAAAGAAATGCTGCGCTGGACGTGAATTCTGTGCGTACGCAGCGGTGCAGAATTCCCACCTGAGTAACTCACACCTGGCACAAACACAACCTGCTCACTCCCATCTCTTCTCCCTGTGTCAAGTCCCAGAGCTGCTGCTGTCATTAATGCACACAGGCTTTCACTCCCGTTAGTGCTGGCAAGACCCAATCCAGCGACAGGACTGAACCCTTATTTTCCTATCACATGGGACAGTCTCAGCTGAGGGGGAGGTGAGATGGGGAGGGGGTACAGAGGGGAAAGTTGTTGTACCCATGTTGGTCCCAGGATAGCAAAGAGGTATTTTTAATTGGTTCTAAAACAATTACCTCCCCCACCTTGTCTCTCCAAGAGATCTGAAAGTGGCAGGAGGAGACAAACAGGAAGACAGAGCTCAGGACTCTAAACCAAACATTTCAAACCCCTGGAAGAAACTACATTTCCCTTCCGCCCCTGCGTATGTTTGTATCCTCTATGAGGGACCACCCCATTCCCCTCACAGCAGCAACGGGAGACTGCAGCCAGCCCCAGATGGTCTTTCCCAATCCTGGGATGTTTGTTGTCACAAAGATTGTGTGTGGTGGGTGCACGGGCTGGGGACACCCGGACTGATCTGCAGATTGGAAAGTCAGGGCAACTCTAGCACAGCTTGGGGGCTGTGGGCAGGGGGAGCAGTTCTGGAGCTGGGCCTCTGTCCTCTCTAGCTCCCATGGCAGATGGCTCTGGCAGCATCAAGTGGGTCCATCACTGCAGGGGAAGGTGGGGTAGTGTCTGAGGTCAGGGTGAGAATTGGAGGGGGGTCTATGCCCAAGAATGGGGGATGGAATTCACCTCCCCACCCCTCTGCAGAGCTCAGCAACTAGGGCTTTATCCAGTGAAGTGAAATTCACTCTGTGCAGTGATGAGCTGCCAAAATCATAACAACCGGTTCCCTCCTCACCCCAGGAGGGATCATGCCCCCCCCCCAGGAAGCCCTGCCCCATCCACCCCCCTTCCTGTACCCTGACAGCCCCTGGAACCCTTGCCCCTGACTGCCTCCCACCGCCCCCATCCAACCCCTGATCCTTTCTGACTGCCCTCCCGGGACCCTTGCCCCTATTCAATCCCCCTCTTCCCGTCCCTCTGACCCCCCCAACTCCTATCCACACCACCCACCCCTATCCACTCCCCTGCCCTCTCTCAACACCCCTCCCTGCCCCCTTACCGCACTGCCTGGGCGTGGCTGGCGGTGCTACAGTCCGGCCATGGCTGGAGCCGGGAGCCCGGGGACGCGGGGCCGGGGCAGGAGTCGCGCAGCCGGAGCCGGAGGATACGGTGGGAGCCGGGTGGCTGGTCGGCCGGAGCCGGGGAGGGCTGCCGCCAGAGCTACGCAGCCGGGGCCACCGCCGCGCCCGGACCCTGGCATCTGGGTAGGTGAGGTCGCGGCCGCCGCCAGGCCCGGAGCTGGGCTGCGGCGGGGCCGGGGAGGGCTGCGGCCAGAGCCGGGCGGCCGGGGCCGCGGTGCCAGGGAGGGCCGTGGCCGAGCCGGGCGGCCGGGAGGGCCGCGGGGCTGGGGAGGGCCGGAGGCGGAGCCGGGCGGCTGGGGAGGGACTCGGGGCCGGGGAGGGACGAAGGCAGGCGGCCGGGGAGGGCCGCGGGGCTGGGCAGGGCCGCGGCCAGAGCCGGGCAGGGCCGGGGAGGGACACGGCTGGAGACCGGCCGGGGCGCATGGCCCTCCTCGTTCCCTCTACCCCTACCTCAGCTCCATCTTCCTGTTCCTGAGCGGGAAGCCTGCTTGCTTCTCAGCCCCCCCAGGCTTCCCACGCGAACGGCTGATTCGCGGGAAGCAGGGTGGGGAGGAGAAGCAGGGCGGAGCATTCATGGCAGCAGGTGGAGGCAGAGCTGAGGTGAGCTGGGGCCACAGCAGGGAGCGGTTGTTAAATTTAAATGCCCTTTTAGAACAAGTTGTCCCAGGCGGGACAACCGGTTCTAACAGAGCGTCTAAATTTAACAACCGGTTCCCGCGAACCGGTGCGAACCGGCTGCAACTCATCACTGACTCTGGGTGACTTTGAGTCAGCCACTGAAAGATGCTTGTGCCTTCGGTTCCACACTGGCCACAGGAGTCGACTAGTTCTCTCTCCCCAGACTGCCGGGGGCAGCCAGGGATAATTAGTGGGTTATGGGAATTAGAAGATGAAAATTCACTAAGAACAACGATACTTGTGTGTTTATTATTAAATCCCCAGACACCCACCAATCCCCGTCCTCCTTCCGGGGCTATAAATATCTAAGGGACTCAGCTACGGATCGTGCAGTCAGTTCCTGCCCTTCCCCACTTTCTAAAGCAGCACTTTTAAGAACAGGGCAGGGAAACATGTAAATACTTTGAACCAAATTCCAGAAGCTGCTGAGCATGGAGAAGTTAAAATGAAACCAAGGTTCCGTCTCTCCAAGGACCTGGCCCCTAGTGCAAAATACGACACTCCCCAGGAATCTGAAATGGCCACTTCATAACTGATAATGTTACTAATCTGTTCACTTCTGGGAATTACCACTAAGAGAAACAACCCAGTGACGGTGATATCCTGAGGAAAAGATTTCATGTGTCTTTAGATCATACCGATTTGTAATCTGGAACGATATCCACTAAAATGCCTAATTTGTAGCCCTACGGCAATTGCCTGGTCTCCCTACAGGGCAGAATTAAGGTTGGTGCCTTAGTTGTGAATTTCCATCCCCTAGCATATTGCAATTGCTGTTAAGTGGGTTTGACAAAATTCATTGTGTCTATTTCTTTCTTTTAATTTCAAGAGATAGAGATTTATTTTTAAGCCCTTTTTTCAATGTTTACAATTTCAATGTTCAGAGCTGTGGAAGTTATGGGGGTCGTCAGACAACAATTATTTAATAACAGTAACTGTTGAGAGTCCAAAAGCCAAATCACAGAACTGTTCAAAGAGAAATTGTCAATGTCACACCCAAAATATACAGTGTAAATATCCTTAAATCAAACTCCACTTTCTCCAGAAGCATTTCTGTATATTACCTATATCAATATTTTTTCATGTGTGTGTGTGTACAGTGAAATTAACATTTACTGCAATTTATTAATAAAAATCCAATCCTTTCAAGCGTAATTTTAAGTAATGAAGTACTTGAAGTCTTTCACTTCCTAGACTGGAATGTTTCACTTCAGGATAATTACACCCTCCTTGTGATGTATTTTACTCTCAGTACCGTAACCCCCTCATGATGTAGCTCCTGTCTAGGAGCTCTGCTGAAGCCAGTGGCATTATGATCAGGTGAAACTGACATGAGCAGAGACATGGGGGAGGGTGGAGGATGAGGTAACATGGAGGCTACCAGAGTTGAACGTGGCCGTAAGAGCAAACGCTCTCTCAGCCTCTCCTCTCTCCCACCTCCCAGAGTCAGTAATTCTGAATCGTTCCCTGAACTCTAAATAGCCCCAGTATGAGAGACAGTGATTAACGCAGGTACCTTAGGGGCTGCAGTGCCAACCCCCTGCCTGGATGAGGAGGGTGAAGAATTGCAGTAGAAATGGGTTAGGTTGGGACACGGCACAGCTGATGTGGGACTGGGAGCTGAGTTGACCAAGAGGCCAGAACTCATGGGGGAGTTGGGAGAACAAGTCAACAGGACGGGGTAGAGGCACTTCAGTGTATTTTCCCCATTAACCATTCTGCCATGTATTTAATTTAGAAACTTTTCATTCACATCTAAACACCTTGGAGCTAAGTTGGGTTGATACATTTCCACTTACAGTGGTACAGTTGTAATTAGGTGCTTAATCAGATGCTCATGCAGCACAAAGCAGTCAATAATGGGTGTGCTTTCATTCATTAACTTGACTGTGTGCTGTGCATCACTTTGAAAAAAAGATGCTGTGAGGGAGTGTCAAAATTGTAGGCATTAAGAAATGGTAAGTAGGTGTCAGTTCATTTCTCATGCGTTTCTCTCCTAATTTTAATGTCAGTTTTGAATCAGCATTAATACCATGTTGTTTTAACAGCAGTAGGGTCCATTTGTATAATTGTTTGCAAGATTTCATTGGATATTGTGACCCAGCCGTCTTCACCTTTTATTTTCAGATTCCTAAATACCCCCCAGCACACCTCTCCTGACAGACTGCAGGCCCTGGCCGGTGACATGCTCCTTAGAGAGCAAACACCTGACGAGCCCTTTCGCCCTCAAATGCGCATTTGGCTCTTTGACGTTGCTTTATCCGCCCCACCAGAAAACGCTGTAGGGAACCCGGTCATTACAGCCGACCGTCACTAGGTACCGTTCTACCAGCTCTGGGCCAACATTCAAATGGTTCTGTTTGTTTATCTTTCATTCAGCTTTGCAATTCTTAGATCCCATTTAAAAACTGGAAGTGAAATAACCGAAGCAAGTTACGAAGAGAGCGGCCTCGGGCATAGGTGGGGGTAAAACAATAAATGCAAAGAACTGACTATGCAAAAAGGAACATCGCAAACTATCAGAGCCCAGACCCCCGCCCAACTGAACCCACCCCAGCCAGGCATATCGAGCTGGGTCCCTGAAAAATCGCCCAGCCCGTCTGGCAGTGAATGCTGCGTGTTCCAGGCAAAGCTACGGTGTGTGCGTCTGCTCTGCTGACATGCTGCTTTGGTATGGAACGAGCCACGGCCACAGGGAGTAGAGACATGGACTCCTACAAAACACAATCCCACATACACCTCCAATGCCGCATCCTCCTGCCTACCCACTGTCTGCCATTCCCTCCCTCACCTCCACATGGCCATTCTCAGCCTACTGCTAACACTTCCTCCCAGCCTTCAGCACTATAAATAATAAATAAAACATGGTGTTACAAAAGGTAGATTGTGCAGAGAAACCTGATCTGGACGTCAGTAAGGCTTTTGATACAGTTCCACATGGGAAACTATTTGTTAAATTGGAGACTATGGGGATTAATATGAGAACCGAAAGGTCAATAAAGAATTGGTTAAAGGGGAGTCTACAAGGGGGTCATATTGAACGGTGAGTTGTCAGGCTGGAGGGAGTTACTAGGGCAGTTCCTCAGATCAGTCTTGGGACCAATCTTACTCAACACTTTTATTAGTGATCTTGGCACAAGAAGTGGGAGTGGGACACAGAGCAGGGAGGGATTGCCAATACGGAGGACAGGAAAATCATACAAGAAAAGATGCATGTCCTTGAAAGCTGGAGTAATCGAAATGGGATGAAAATCAATAGTGCATAAATTCGACTTGTTAGTTCCCAAGTGCAAAACTTTGCAATAAGCTGGGGGTTTGTCAATTGGAAGTGACAGAGGAGGAGACTGGTTGATCACAGGATAATTATGAGCTGCCAATGTGATGCAGCCGTGAAATAGGTTAATGCAGTCCTAGGATACATCAGGTAAGGGATTTCCAGCAGACACATAGAATCATAGATTATTAGGGTTGGAAGGGACCTCAGTAGATCATCTAGTCCAACCCCCTGCTCAAAGCAGGACCAATCCCCTGACAGATTTTTGCCCTAGATCCCTAAATGGCCCCCTCAAGGATTGAACTCACAACCCTGGGTTTAGCAGGCCAGTGCTAAAACCACTGAGCTATACATGAAAGGGTCAGTACTGTTATACAAGGCACCGATGAGACCTCATCTGACATACACCTCTACCTTCTGCCCTTAAAGTCTGTGAGTCTATAAGCTGTGCTTTTTGTTGCACAGACACTGATGGAGATCAGGGCCCCATCGTGCAGCACATGGCAGAGAACCTGACTGAGATCAGCAGCCCCATTCTGCTGGGCACTGCACAGACAGAGAGGGACAGTCCTTGCCCCAAAGAGATCACAATCCAAGTAAACAATGGGGAGGAGGAAAACAGAGAGGGCCTGTGACTTCCCCAAGGTCACCAAGCAGGTCAGGGACAGAGCCAGGAACAGACCCCGGTAACGCCAGAGCCCCGTCACCCGCAGCTTGGAAAGGTCCCCAGACCCCACTGTATTAGGCTGCAGGAAGAGGTGGTTTGTCCATGCATACACAGGCTGTCTTGGCAGGCAGCTCAACTGTGGTCCCTGCACACAGCTGGGTGTATGGGTCATGGGTCAGGAGAAGTCAGTGTCCAGCCCTGTGGGGCTGTGCTCCTGGCTCATACCTCCAGCACTCACTGCTGCCCCTCCCTTACCAGCTGCACTGTTCAGCCAGCCCCAGGCCTCTGTGAGGTCACTGCCCCCCCTCCCCTATCCCCTGCAAGCCTTCAAATAGGGACATAGTGCACCAGAGCCAGAGTGCACTAGTGTAAATTATGTCTGTACTAAGGGTTTGCACCAGTGCCTAAAACACCAGGGTGGCAGAGATCTTCAGTGCCCAAAACAGCAGTACGGTGGCACTAGAACTGGGACCTAGTTCTAGCTCCATCACGGACAGTCTGGGTGACCTTGGATACGTCAATGTTTCTCCTTCCAACTTCAGTCTCTTTACCCAGCTGTCACTCACTGGGGTGGTCTCTCTCTCCAGAGCTGCTCACCACTACAGTCTGTGTGGGTGTCCCCACAGCTAAGGCAGGTCAGCTCGGGAATAGTCTTACAAGGGGGCTGGGGAGTCTCTGTCCCTGGAAGATTTTAAGAACAGGTAGGACAAAGCTCTGTCAGAGACAATCTACATACACTTGTCCTGCCTCGGCAGAAGGAGCTGGACATGACAACATCTTGAGGTCCTGTCCAGCTCTACATTGCTATGATGTTATGCAATATAGATACGTATAAAACAACATGATGAAACCAAATGAAAACATGGTGTCAGGCAATTCAAAAAACAAAACAAAAAACTACATTGCACAGCATAAAATGACACAATACTAAGGAGAAGAAAGCAACACAATGCAAACTAACACACCTTAGAACAAAAGTACACAATGCAAAAGAGCTCAACTCAAACCAACATAACACAGACACCAAACCAGCTGAGGCAAAATAACGCATCATAAAACTATGTAACACAGCATGGTGCATCATAGTTCCAAAAGGCAACAGGCAAAACAGCTCAGCGTAGAACAGGACACAGCACAAAAGAGAATTATTTCAATGTACGCCTGGAAGGGATCTTGAGAGGTCGTCTACTCCAGCCCCCTGTGCTGAGGCAGGACCAAGTATCCCTAGACATTCCCAGACTGGTGTATCTCTAACCTGGTCTTAAAAACCTCCAGTGAAGGAAATTCCACAGTCTCCCTTGGAAGCCAATGCAAGGCAAACACAGGCCAAACAATGCTGCACACACACACGCTGGGCTTAGGTTTAAGGGGAGAGGCAAGAATTCAAACAATCTAGGTTCTGCCCCAAATTCTCCATGCAAACTTGAGCAAATTACTTCAGCTCTCTGAGCTTCAGTTTCCCCATCTGTAAAATGGAGTCGCCTCCCACCATTGGCCGATTTAGCCTTTGAGCTTTTTGTGGCAAGGCCTGTCCCTGTAGGCATGTCGACACTGCAGTCAGACACCGGCGGCTGGCCCGTGCCCGCTGACTTGGGCTCACACGGCTCAGGCTGTGGGGCTGTTTAATTGTGGTGTCCATGTTCCGGCTGGGGCTGCAGCCCAAGGTCTGGCAACCTCCCACCTCGCAGGGTCCTACAGCCTAGCCCCAGCCCGAGCCCAGACACCTACACTGCAATTAAACAGCCCCTTCGCCTGAGCCCCCTGAGCCTGAGTCACCTGGCATGGGCCAGCTGGGGGTTTTAGTGGCAGGGTAGAGATACCCTTGGTGTCTTTGCAGCACCAGTCACAATGGGGACCCTGATCTCGGTTGTCTGTGCAGAGCCCTGCATAACAGGGGCCTGACCTCAGTCAGTGACTCTGCAACTCCCAGCATTACAGGATCCCTAATTTTGTTTAGGGCCCCTGCAGCAACTGGTAAAATGTGGGGGCAGGATCTCTGTCAGGGTCTGTGCAGTGCACAATACAGTGGTGGGGTGTGATCTGGGTTGGGGTCAGTGCAATGCCAGACTCAACGGGGACACAGATCTCAGTCGAGGTCTCTGATGTGCCCAGCACAATGGATGCAGCAGTTTAGGTCACAGTCGTGCACCGCCTGGCTTAAAGGGGGCCGTGATCTCGGTCTAGGCCTCAGTTTTACCTGGCACAACAGTGGGGTCTGATCTCACCTGGTCTCACCTGGGGTCTCTGCAGCAGCTGTCAGAACAGGGCCACGCTCAGTACGATAAGAGTCCTGATCTCAGTCACATACCTGGAGAGAAAAGTGGGAAGATTTTTGAGAATTTGATATCAGTATTTCAGAACTGAGGAGAAAATGGGGCACACACAATATATTTGCTAATGTGAGACAGAAGCACCAACATCTGGAAGATTTTACATCAGCATTTAACAGTTCAAGAGAACGGAGGGGAAATTGGAGAGGATTATACAGGGATATTCAATCAACAACAGAATGAGATGGATTCTTCTTGCCTCACACTCACAGGGCCAGCAGGTGCTGGGGAGTAGCTGGGACTGGGAAACCTGGGGCTGGGTCATCTCCATGGGGGACACTTGCTCCTCCCTCCCCTTCCTGGCCCTTCCCAGGCCCCGTTGCCAGCAGAGAGTGGCCCCCCCAGCCCAGCCCAGAGGTGTCCCTGTCTCAGGGCCCCCCCAGCCTCTGCCCATTCACCCTCTGCCCAGCTCAGGAATCCCTCGGGGGAACCATTTCCCACCCGCACAAGGGCAAATCCCTGCAGGTGGAAATGGAAACCCCAAACCTGAGACCTGAACTGGCCACTGGCGAAGGGGAGAGAAAATGGGACACAATCGGGGACAGGAACTTCTCAGGGGTTGGGGAGGGGGTCACCCTGGGCGCTGCTCGTGGCTCTCTAGGAGAAAGGGGGCAGGACGGGGAGGAGGGGTCCCCACGGGAGGGGGCAACGGTAAATCCGAGGATCTCAGCCCCCTTTCTCTCCCCGCTCCTCGGGGTCACCTGCCCCCGGCCATGTCCGGGCTGCACCGACATTTCCCGCCCGCCCGCCCGGTCTCACCCCTGGCCCCGCCCCACGCAGGGACCCCAGTGGGGCCGGGCCTCCCCAGCACCCCCGCGGAGCCCCAGGGCAGAGCCTGGCCGGGCCCGGGGGCGCTGGGCTCCTGCGGGGCAGCAGCTCCGAGCCCCCGCGGGCGCTGCCCCCGGAGCAGATCCCGGCGCTGCGAGATGCCGGGTCCCCGGGCACTGGGGCAGAGTCACCGCCCGGCCCCGGCCCCGCCCCGCCCCGGGCTCGCTCCGGGACCTGGAGGCTGCAGCTCCGCAGCGGGGCGGGCACAAGGGGGTTAATGAAGGGCTCTCCGCCGCGATCTGCGCATGCCCAGAGCCCCACCGGCACCAACCCTTCTCCGGCCGGGAGGCTCCAACGGCCCCGCGCGAGCCAGGCAGAGCCGCAGCGTCCAACGCTCCATCACAGCCCTGTTCCGGCTCCTCTGCCGACGTCACTTCCGCTCCGGGGAGAGTCAGGAACTACATCTCCCAGCCTGCCCCGGGGCGCCCGCCCTCCGCAGCTCAGGTAAGGAGGCCCCATCTCATGCCCGCCCTCGCGGAGACCCCGCCCCGTCACCGCCCCAGGAGCAGCGGCCGCCCGGAGCCCCAGCCCCGCCCCTCCCATGTGCCGGTCCCTGCCCGCGGCCGGGGCGCGTCCCCTCGCGCCAGAGCCCGAGACCCCGGGAGCAGCTCGCGGGGCCCGAGACGCAGCGGCCTGTGGGGGGGAGGCGGGGCCGGGCTCTGCCCGCAGCGAGGCCGGGAAGGGACCGGAGGAAAGTGCCCCGGAGACTGTCCGGCCCTAGGTTCCACCGGCCTGTTCCTGCTGCGCCAGCGCCCCCAGCTGCCAGTCACCCGCCCCTGCTGCCCCCGCCCAGCGCCCCCAGGTGCCAGTCACCCGCCCGCCCTGCTGCTGCTGCCCCCGCCCAGCGCCCCGCTGCCAGTCACCCGCCCCCTGCTGGTGCCCCACTGCCCAGCGCCCCCACCTGCCAGTCACCCGCCCCCACTGCTGCCCCCTGCCCAGCGCCCCCAGCTGCCAGTCACCCGCCCCCTGCTGCTGCTGCTGCCTGCCAGTCACCCCGCCCTGCCGCTGCTGCCCCCTGCCCAGCACCCCCAGCTGCCAGTCACCCCTGCCCAGCGCCCCTGCTGCCAGTCACCCCCGCCCTGCTGCTGCCCCTGCCCAGCACCCCCAGCTGCCAGTCACCCCCTCCTGCTGCTGCTGCCCCTGCCCAGCGCCCCCAGCTGCCAGTCACCCCCGCCCTGCTGCTGCTGCCCCCAGCCCAGTGCCCCCAGCTGCCAGTCACCCGCCCGCCCTGCTGCTGCTGCCCCAGCCCAGTGCCCCCAGCTGCCAGTCACCCGCCCGCCCTGCTGCTGCTGCCCCTGCCCGCGCCCCAGCTGCCGCTGCCCCTGCCCGGCGCCCCCAGCTGCCAGTCACCCGCCCCCCTGCTGCTGCTGGTGCCCCCACTGCCCAGCGCCCTCCCAGCTGACAGTCACCCGCCCCTGCTCAGCGCCCCGCTGCTGTTGCCCCCGCCCAGCACCCCACCCCGCTGCTGCCCCCGCCCAGCGCCCCTGCTGCCAGTCACCCCGCCCTACTGCTGCCCCCGCCCAGCGCCCCCAGCTGCCAGTCACCCGCCCCTGCTGCTGCTGCCCCTGCCCAGCGCCCCAGCTGCCAGTCACCCCCGCCCTGCTGCTGCTGCCCCTGCCCAGCGCCCCCAGCTGCCAGTCACCCCGCCCCTGCTGCTGCTGCCCCACCGCCCAGCGCCCCCAGCTGCCAGTCACCCACCCCTGCTGCTGCCCCCGCCCAGCACCCCAGCTGCCAGTCACCCGCCCCTGCTGCTGCTGCCCCTGCCCAGCGCCCCTGCTGTCAGTCACCTACCCCTGCTGCTGCTGCCCCCGCCCAGCGCCCCCAGCTGCCAGTCACCTGCCCGCCCTGCTGCTGCCTCCTTCCCACTGCCAGGGAGTTTTCCTGCTCCATACTCCCCTCACGTAGCCTCTTAAAGCACCTCCCCAAAGGGCTCCCTGCTGCCCCTGTGAAGGGTGCGGGGGGTGGGGGGGGAATTATTACTGTCTGTTTATGGAACTTCCATATACAATCCCGTCACACTGTCCAACTACCGTCACTTACTTGGTATAAAAATCTCTTCAGAACCGGGTGCTTTTCTCTCATTATCAAATATTTCTTTTAGACCTATTTCTTCCCAGTTCTCAAGGATAGATTTAAAATATCCCGTGTGCGGTGCTGTAGTAGCCATGGTGAGCCCAGCAAGGGAGGGGTGTGGCAGTGACATCACAAAGGCCTTTGGCAGGACCTCAGCCTATTGGTCCAAGGTGGTGGGGAGGTGGTGACCTCACAGAGAGATGCTGACATCAGCCAGGCAGGACAGGGGCGAGGGGCCAGGGAAACCTCAGAGACCCCTGTGGCTTTGCTCCAGCAAGTCTCCTTCTCCAGGTCTCTCTCTGAGGACTGAGAGAGTATTCGGGTTCACGGACGTGAGCGCCAGGAGGAACCTCTTTCGAGTTTTGTCCTTCCCTTTTAGTGATTTTACTAGAAAACAGCCGTCCCTGTTTAGAAGGTAAGAGCCTCCTGGAGGTTTGAAACCTGTTCAGTCTGATCCATCTGGTGGGAGTTGAATTCTAGGCATGGAAAACATGAGCTTAAGGAGGCAGAATTTTATTGCACACCTGGGATTTTGTCCCTTAGAATCACTGGGGACATTAGGGTTTGTCCTTTTTGTTTCACCTTTTCCTCCATCCCTCCCTCCCTCCTTTCGCTTCTTCTCTTGCTTCTTTTGTCCTTTCTCCTGTTCCCCTCCCAACACCAGGAGGTAGGATGGGGTGGGTGTGTGTGTTGCAGGGGAGGGCTCTGCAGCTCCCACTGTGGGAGGTCCACCCAAAAATGTGGGGCTGAAATAGTGCTCAGGCAGTCAGGACCAGATTAACCTTCTGTGGGTCCTGGTACCAAACATATTTGTAGGCCCCTATATAGTCACTGTGGGCCTGGTGGGGCAGTGCCATTGGTGCCATAGGATACCCGCTACTGAACCTCAGAGACATTTTTCATTTTGATCACACCCCTCTCCATGACTATATGCATTGCTATACACAGCTCCCTCAGCCCCCAGGTTTTCTTATTGAGCTGTGCACCCATGTGGGTTTACCAGTGTCCACAGTGAGCAGAACTTTCATAGCGATCAAGGAAACTCCCCACAGATTTATCTCCTTCCTCATTCAGACCTTCTCTAGCCATGTCTCCAGTACCCACCCCCCACCCCCCCCATGTCACCAGTCACGGCATTGCTTGAACCTTGCAACGGCAGCACTACGGACTCTAAATCCTCAGCCCTGGCCCTAGGCAGCTGCAGACTCTGCAGTTAGGCACTTCCCTCCTCTAGGCCATGGCTTTAAGTACCTGCGATTCCCATCACCTGCAGCAGAGGCCACCAATTCCCATGCCCCCCTCAGCCAGCACCTAGTCGTGCAGAAAGTGAAGCCTGGATGATTTTGGAGGCTGGGATGCCAGGAGATTCCCGTCCCGGAGCAGCAGCTCTGCAACAAGCTCACATGCCCCCCCTCCGCTGTGAGACCAGGACCCTGTGAAGACAGTGGGGTTACCCCGTGTATAACCAGTTCTGGCCAAAGCCTGTTGAAGTGAGTGGGAGGCTTTTCATTGTCTTTAATGGGCTGTGTATAGACGCAAAGGCCCCATTCTAGACTCCAGGAGCAAAGTGCCTGCTGTGCAGCACTGGTTTACTAGTGTAACAGGAAGGTCTCACATTACCTAGTGAATAAGCAACACCTCCTACAGCACCTAACTTTTTCTGAGACGCTTCCCACCCAATTACTAAATGTGAACCTGCTTCCCTTACAAGGGCTGAACATATCAGGTGAGATGGTCACAAAAGCAAGGCACTTCTGAGTTCAGCAGGGATTTTGGATGCGCACAGAACACAGACAGGACTGGTTCCCACATGGTTACTGCAGTAAAGTGGAATAATTTTCAGCTTGTGTGATTGGAAGATGTCTGGATCCATCTTATAAGACTGTCCTACATAAATGAGGAAAACTTGAGGTGCCTTTATTATTCTTTTGTTCCACTCTTTGTTTCTATGGGGGATTTGCCAGTGCAATATCACTGTCTTCCTTTAAACAAGCAAAACTTTAAAAAATGGTAATGGCTGTTGAAAATAGCAATTCCAGCCCTAGTGAGCACTGGGAAGACCCCAGCATTTGTTGCTCAATTTTATCCTACTTTTTCAACAGCAAATGATAGTGGATCAGCATATTTGATTTGGGAGAAATGAAGTAACAGCTGCCCAAATTGAGCTTGAGCACTCCTGAATTTTGAGGGTGTTCAAATCTGGAAGGCAGGCGCTAGATTCCCTTTCTGAACATTAGCTAAATCTGGAAAGGAAAAAGTCAGTTTCTATTTTCATGGCTCAGAAGTGGAAATCCTCCTGTGCTGTTTCTGAAGCTGCCCAGGTCCTCTAGTAAAGCCTCCTCCCTTACTTACCATTTTAACTTCTGGTGGGATCCACATACCTCCCTTGCCAGGCTTCAGATAGAAGGGGACACTGTCCATTTAGTCCACCCAGTTCCTTCCTTGGGGCTGCCAGGCGAGGTCACACCAGCATCCCTAAACCAGTCTGGGGAAGTCTTCTGAGGGTGCTACCTGGGCCAAAGCCTTCTACTCCTTGGGCACACTTGTTCCCCATTCACACTGCCACCCCCTTCTAGCAGCCAGCTCCCCAGCCACAGCAAGCTGCAGCGCATGGAGTCTCGCAGCTTCCCCCCTCCCTTTCCTGTTGATAGCAGCCAAGGAATGCTGGGAAATGTAGTTCCTTCCCTGCTCCAAGGCAGGAGCTGGCCAGGAACTACAGCTCCCAGGGCCCCGTGGAGTCTCAGCTCCCATGCTGGATCCGGGCTGCTCTTTCTGCAGAGGGGAGGATGCGAGTGTTACAGGCCTGGAAAAGCCTTGGCATTCTCGTTACACAGGCATTCCCCGGCATGTCTTGCTGACTCAATCCGTGTATCCCTTGATCCTTTCCATGGATTCATTGTACAGCTGATGACCCTGGATGGGCCATCAAACAGGCTAGGCAGTGCTGATGCCAATAGATCTGAGGGTGTCACCCAGAAACACAGTCCACAGTCTGGAATACAGATATACCCTACGTATCTATATCTCACAATACAAAGGTGATACAAACAAAAAAAATGATCATACTTGGAAAATTATAACATTTTCCCTGACACCTAATATGGCATATCTAGCACAATTCATTATTAATACCAATATGATAAAATTGCAAAGTAATAATAATAGGAAGCGTCTCACAATTCCATGCAGTGTCACACTTAGTAAACCAGATCCTTGAAGATGCAGAACACTTTGCTTAGGAGGGATTGAAAAATCCACATATCTGCTGGGAACACACACACAGGCCCTGTGTCAGTCTGTAATCCTATGTTCACTCTTCTGGAAAATTATGATCAATTTTGTACACAGTATGGTTTGTGAAGTATCACTTGAAATCACATAATCTACTGAATATTATCCTCCTGTTAAAATGTGTAGCAACACTGTATGTAAAGTTATGAGATTTTACTGTATGATATTACAAAAAGTTACAATTCTGGGGAACACCCACAGACCAGTTCCTCAGAGACAGCAAGGCAAACAGCAATTCGCTGGCAGGGGGAAGGTGTGAAGAAGACATTTACATTCTATCAGAGGGAGACCTGAAACTCATATCTCCAACAGACAGCCTGTCACCATGACTCAGCTGAGAACTGAAGTTGTTTCTAATAGAAAGGACTGAATTATAAAAAGAGGTGAGGAAAATGCTTGGGACTCTCTCTCTCTCTCTCTCCCCTTTCCCTCTGCCCATGACAAATCCTGAAGAACTGAACTTGGGAGGCAGGGGCAGGTTACGGGGGAGTCCTGGCTGAATGGAAAGCCAGCCTGTCTCAGCACATGGAGAGAGAAACATTTGCTTTGAATCCATTTTAGCTTGTTAACTTAGACGTTAATTTGTGTTTTATCTTTGCATTTCTTTTGTAAACAATTCTGACTTTTATGCCTCATTACCCTTAATGCCTCTCTAGAGAGCGGGCAAGTCTCCCTGGCACTGCTTCTTGCTGACAGACAGGTCCAGAGACAATGACAGAGTCCTGGGGAAGCTGGGAACAGTAACTATGGGCTGGTGGGGTTCAGGGGAGAAAGGGAACAGGAAGGGCAGGGATATCACTGAATGTAGGATCTCAGCAGTACTAGATGTCAGGATAACACATAGTGCAGCTCATTGGAAAACAATCTCAACTATACATAAAATTATGGGGTCTAAATTATGTTTCCACTCGAGAGATTTTGGAGTCACTGTGGATAGTTCTCTGAAAACATCCACTCAACATGCAGTGGCTGTCAAAAAGCAAACAAGAAGTTGGGAGTCATTAAGAAAGGGATAGATAATAAGACAGAAAATGTCATATTGCCTCTCTATAAATCCATAGTACACCCACATCTTGAATACTGCGTGCAGATGTGGTCTCCCATCTCAAAGAAGATAAATTGGAATTGGAAAAGGTTCAGAAAAGAACAAAAAAAAATGATTAGGGGTATGGAACAACTTCTGTTTGAGGTGAGATTAAAAAGACAGGGACTTTTCAGCTTGGAAAAGAGACAAAGGGGGGATATGAGAGAGGTCTATAAAATCATCACTGGCGTGGAGAAAGTGAATAAGGAAGTGTTATTTACTGCTCATAACACAAGGACTAGGAATCACCAAATGAAAATTAATAGGAAGCAGGTTTAGAACAAACAAAAGGAAGTATTTCTTCACACAACGCACACTCAGCCTGTGGGACTCCTTGCCTGAGGAGGTTGTGAGGGCTAGGAATATAACAGGGTTTAAAAGAGAACTGGATAAATCCATGGAGGTTAACTCCATTAATAGCTATTAGCTAGGCTGGGTAAGGAATGGTGTCCTTAGCCTCTGTTTGTCAGAGGGGGGTGATGGACGGCAGGAGAGAGCTCACGAGTCCAGAATGCTGTGGAAGATAGTGCCATAGTGTAGCACTCCTTCCCACTTCCCTCACCCTCCAGATCTAGGAGGGTGGAAGTTCCTGCAGTTTTCAAGAGGGGAGAAATGCAAAATCTGTGATTTCACTTCACAGTGTTTGATAAGTGGCTAGAAAGTTATCACGGTGACTGGGCCTGGCCAGGGAATGTTGGGCAGTGCTTGGAGCCAGGATTCTGGCACAAGCTGATCAGAGAGAAGGAACATAGTTAGTAGCAGCCCCAGAGCCTCCAGCCAGGGGCCCCAACACCCCCCAGTACCCAGAACCCAGATCCCCCCAGCCAGGGTCCCACCAGATATTTCCTGGGACCCAACTCCCAGAATCCCTGGCCAGAGAGATCCCAGATACCCCTCAGAGCCCCACCGGCCAGAGAACCCCACCAGATCTTCACTGCCAGGCTGGGAATCCACCAAGAGCCCCCACCAGCGAGGACCCCAATTAGGAACTCACTGCCTTCCTGGGATTCCCCCACTGCCCTCCTAGGATCCCCGCCTGCCCTTCAGCAGAGAGGTAAGACATGTCCATGCCCTGTCACTAGCAAATAATGGTCACCATGGAGCCACCCCAGAGATGGCTACATCACAGAGACCATTTGTCATGGGGTTTACGATACTTCTGGACCCACACTGCACTCAGAGTGACCTCCTCATCCCATGCCAGCTGGAGAAAAGAAAAGAGTCCAGCCAACTATCCCATTACCAGCTGGGAACCACTGATCCCCAAACAGGAGAGACCTCTGGCTTTGATGGGTATTAAATATCTGGCTGGTCTCTTTCTTCGGCAAACATTTTAACAGAGGTAAAGGAGGGAACAAATGATTCACAAAGGAGACGGGAAAGATGATCTCTGGGCAATTTAACTCCCTACAACATCCAGGATGGAGAAGAACTCAGGGCAACAGGTTCCCTCGAAGGAAGAAGTTGGTGGGATTTAGAAACATGGGGAACAGCCCCAAACCAGAGAGGATTTTTAACTAACATTTGATAATGACATAGAAAGAGGGAAATCCTGAGCTTTGAGAGCAACGTTCAGAAATGAAAGAGAAAGGGTGGAAATCTGAGAGATTTTGGATCCATTTTGCAAATTATAGAGAGGAAAGTGGAAAATCAGAGGATTTTATATCAGTGGTTGATAGGAGGCAAAATCTGAGTGTTTCACATCAATATTTGATAAATGAATAGAGCGGAAGCGGGCAACATATGCAAACATTTTGTATCCATGTTCAAGAATCTGAGGAAAGGTGTCAATCTGAGATTTTCTTTGTATTTTATGATGAGAGAGACAAGGAAAAAATCTCAGGATATTCACTTAGAATTAGACAACTAAAGAAAAGTGGGGCAAATATTTAGAGTATTTTATATCAGTCTTTGAGATTTGCAGAGAAAACAAGCCACAAGCTAAGCAATTGATAACATGAGAGAAAAATACCAAGATCTGAGGGGGATTTTATGTTGCTATTAAATAACTAGAGGGAAAAGGGAGACTGTTTGACTGCATTTTATGAGACTATCCAATACATAAACACAAGTGATGGTTCCCCCCTACTGCCACCATTCACATGAGCAGCAGGGAGCCTGGGAGGAGCTGATTTAAGGGGGGAGGGGGAGCTGGAAGGCTCCTGGATAAAGGAAGGGGTGGAAGTGGGGACGGGCAGGTGACTGGCAACTGAGGGCTGGGGAAACTGTGTTGGTAGTTTGGGGTCAGTGGGTGGGATTGGGAAACTCGGGTCTGGGCAGTCTCCATGGGGGACACGTGCTTTTCCATCCCCGCCTTGGCAGAGAACGGGCACCTCCTCCCATCCCCACTCCAGGGCAGCCATGTGCTGGGGAATGACTCAGGGCAACAATTTCCCACCTAAATGAGGACAAATCGCGGCAGATAAAGTGTGGGGAAAGCTGCCCCATGGGAGAGATTTTAAATTGACACTTGAGAAGTAGAGAGAGACCAGGGCAAAATCAGAGATTAAAGAGCTCATCATTGGAAATCTCCCTGGATTTTCTAGCCACGTGTGATAATGGGGAAAAGGAAAAGCTGGAGAGACTTTGTATGTGAGAGGACAGGGCACAAACAGGGCAGGATTCAGTGAACTCACCTCCCCGCGGGAATTTCCTGGCTGCACAAAACAGTTCAAATGTCCGCCCCAATGACCTTCCCCGCAACCCCGACTCCCCTGCGCCCCCAGCTCAGCTCCTGCTCCCCCCCGGATCTTCCTTTAGCCCCACCTGCCTGACCCCATCAATTCCTGCTCAGCCCCGCCCCGCCCCGCTGCCTGTTGCTCCCTCGCCCCATCCCAGCCCCGCCCCAGCGGAACGTTCCGGCTGATGCGGGCGGGAAGGGCAGCGGCTTCAGCCGCTGCTACTGAGCATGCGCAGTGCCAGGAGCAGCACAGGGCTATGGGGAGCGATTTAATGCCCCCGCCCGGCCCCGGCCCCGGCCGGCCCCGGCCCCCATCCCAGCGGGGCGGATCCTGCTGCTGCTCCGCTGGGGCCGAGGCGGCTCGAGGCTTTCCCGGGTTCCCGGGGCAGAGTCACGTGCCCCCGGGGTCTCTCACTCCCGGGGCTCCGGGCGGGGCTGGGGCAGGCAGAGCCAGGGCTGCCCGGGGCGGGGCCCAGCTGGAGAAACCCCCGGCCGGCCCCCGCACAGACCCTCCCGGGGAGCAGCAGCGCTCAGCCCGGGCCCGGCTCACACAGAGGCGGCAGCAGCAGCTTTGTTCAAGCGGGGCTCATAAGGAGCATGCGCAGTAACAGCTACTGAAACCCTCCTTCCCTGGGCTGTGGAAACGGCCCCGGGGCAGGCTGGGAGATGTAGTTCCTGACTCTCCCGGAAGCGGAAGCGACGTCGGCAGAGGAGACGGAACCGGGCTGCGAACGAGCGTTGGCTCTGCCTGGCTCGCGCGGGGCCGTTGGAGCCTCTCCCGGGCCGGAGAAGGGTTGGTGCCGTTGGGGCTCTGGGCATGCGCAGATCGCGGCGGGAGAGCCCTTCATTAACCGTGACCCCCGAGGAGCGGGCAGAGGAAGGGGGGGGGGCTGAGATCCCCTCGGATTTACCGCTGCCCTCCCGTGGGGACCCCTCCTCCCCGTCCTGCCCCCTTTCTCCTAGAGAGCCACGAGCAGCGCCCAGGGTGACCCCCCCTCCCCCAAACCCAGAGAAGTTCCCTGTCCCCCCCCCCATTGTGCCCCATTTTCTCTCCTTCGCCAGTGGCCAGTTCAGGTCTCAGGTTTGGGGGTTTCCCCCATTTCCAGCTGCAGGGATTTGTCCTTGTGCGGGTGGGAAATGGTTCCCCCGAGGGATTCCTGAGCTGGGCAGAGGGTGAATGGGCAGAGGCTGGGGGGGCCCTGAGACAGGGACACCTCTGGGCTGCGCTGGGGGGGCCACTCTCTGCTGGCAACGGGGCCTGGGAAGGGCCAGGGAGGGGAGGGAGGAGCAAGTGTCCCCCATGGAGATGGCCCAGCCCCAGGTTTCCCCTCCCAGCTACTTCCCCTCCTCCCCCTGCCCAACCCAGCAGCCCCCCCCCCCCCACCACTTGCTAGTCACATTCCCAGACCCACTGCCAGCCCCTCCCCACTGATAGTCACTTTGTGACTCCAGGGCCCTCCTTTCCCCTGTGAAAAGACATCACCCAGGGCTCCCTGCCGGCCATGTGAATGTGGGGCAAGAAGAATCCCTCCCATTCTGTTGTTGATTCAATATCCTTGTATAATCCCCTCCAAGTTCCCATCTTTTCTCTTCAACTGTTAAATGGTGACACAAAATCTCCCAGAGGTTGGTGCTTCTCTCTTACATTGGCAAATATTTAGTTTGTGCCCCATTTTCTCCTCAGTTCTGAAATACTGATATAAAATGCTCAAAAATCTTCCCGCTTTTCTCTCCAGGTGTGTGATTGAGATCAGGGCTCTTATCGTACTGAGCATGTCCCTGTTCTGACAGCTGCTGCAGAGACCCCAACTGAGATCTGGGCCCTGTTCTGCCAGGCACTGAAGAGACCGCAGGTGAGATCAGACCCCACTGTTGTGCCAGGTAAAACTGAGACCTGGACCGAGATCACGGCCCCCCCTTGTGCCAGGCAGCGCACGACTATGACCTAAACAGCTGCATCCATTGTGCTGGGCACTTCAGAGACCTTGACTGAGATCTGTGTCCCGTTGGGTCTGGCACTGCACTGACCCCAACCCAGATCACGTCCCACCACTGTACTGAGCACTGCACAGACCCTGGCAGAGATCCTGCCCTCACATTTTACCAGTTGCTGCAGGGGCCCTAAACAAAATCTGGGATCCTGTAATGCCGGGAGTTGCAGAGTCCCCAACTGAAGTCAGGCCGCTGTTGTGCAGGGCTCTGCACAGACACTGACCAAGATCAGGGTCCCCATTGTGACAGGTGCTGAACGGGTATCTCTACTCTGCCATTAAAACCCCCCAGCTGGCCCATGCCAGGTGACTCAGGCTCACGGGCCCAGGCGAAGGGGCAGTCTAATTGCAGTGTAGATGTCTGGGCTTGGGCTGGGGCCAGGCTGTAGGACCCTGCGAGGTGGGAGGTGCCAGACCTTTAGCTGCAGCCCCAGCCGGAACATGGACACCACAATGAAACAGCCCCACAGCCTGAGCCGTGTGAGCCCAAGTCAGCGGGCACGGGCCAGCTGCCGGTGTCTGACTGCAGTGTAGACATGCCCACAGGGACAGAGGCCTTGCCACAAAAAGCTCAAAAGCTAAATAGGCCAATGGTGTGGGAGGCGACTCTCCATTTTACAGATGGGGAAACTGAATCTCAGAGAGCTGAAGTAATTTGCTCAAGTTTCCATGGACAATTTTGGGCAGAACCCAGATTGTTTGAATTCTTGCCTCTCCCCTTAACCCCCCCCCCCAAAAAATGGAGATATACCAATCTCCTAGAACGGACCTTTCAAGGTCATCAAGTCCAGCCCCCTGCCTTCACTAGCAGGACCAATTTTTTTGCCCCAGATCCCCAAGTGGCCCCCTCAAGGATTGAACTCACAACCCTGGGTTTAGCAGGCCAATGCTCAAACCGCTGAGCTATCCCTCCCCCCAGCGTGTGTGTGTGCAGCGTTGTTTGGTCTGTGTTTGCCTTGCATTGGCTTCTAAGGGAGACTGTGGAATTTCCTTCATTGGAGATTTTTAAGACCAGATTAGAGATACACCAGTCTGGGAATGTCTATGGATACTTGGTCCTGCCTCATCACAGGGGGCTGGAGTAGACGCCCTCTCAAGACCCCTTCCAGGCCTACACTGAAATAATTCTCTTTTGTGTTGTGTCCTGTTCTACGCTGAGCTGTTTTGCGTGGGGCCATTTGGAACTGTGATGGCACCATGTTGTGTAGCAGTTTTATGGTGCATTGTTTTGCCTCAGCTTGTTTGGTGCCTGTGCTGTGTTGGATTGAGTTGAGCTATTTTCCATTGTGTGCTTTTGTTCTAAGGTGTGTTAGTTTGCATTGTGTTGCTTTCTTCTCCTTAGTATTGTGTCATTTTATGCTGTGCAGTGTAGTTTTTTGTTGTTGTTGTTTTTTGAATGGCCTGACACCATGTTTTCATTTGGTTTTTCTCTGTATGTTGTTTTATACTTATATATCGCATGGCATCCTAGACATGTAGGGCTAGATAGGACCTCAAGATGTCATCAAGTCCAGCTCTCTCTGCCGAGGCAGGACCAAGTATCTGTAGATTATCTCTGACAGAGCTTTGTCCTGCCTGTTCTTAAAACTTCCAGGGAAAGAGACTCCCCAGCCCCCCTCGTAAGACTATTCCCGAGCTGAACTTCCTCAGCTCTGGGGACACCCACACAGACTGTAGTGGTGAGCAGCTCTGGAGAGAGAGGAGACCCCAGTGAGTGCGCAGCTGGGTAAAGAGACTAAAGTTGGGAGGAGAAACATTGACGTGTCCAAGGTCACCCAGGCTGTCTGTGACCGAGCTCGAAATAGAGCCCAGTTCTAGTGCCACCGTACTGCTGTTTTGGGCACTGAAGGTCTCTGCCACCCTGGTGTTTTAGGCACTAGTGCAAACCTTTAGTACAGATAGAATTTACACTAGTGCACTCTGATTGGCACTGGTGCACCATGTCCCTGTTTGAAGGCTTGCAGGGGATAGGGGAGGGGGGGCAGTGACCTCCCTGAGGCCTGGGTCTGGCTGAACAGTGCAGCTGGGAAGGGAGGGGCAGCAGTGAGTGCTGGAGGTATGAGCCAGGAGCACAGCCCCACAGGGCTGGATACTGACTTCTCCTGACCCATGACCCACATGCCCAGCTGTGTGCAGGGACTGCCGCTGAGCTGCCCTGCCAAGACAGCCTGTGCATCCATGGACAAACCACCTCTTCCTGCAGCCTAATACAGTGGGGTCTGGGGACCTTTCCAAGCTGCGGGTGACGGGGCTCTGGAGTTACCGGGGTCTGTTCCTGGCTCCGTCCCTGACCTGCTTGGTGACCTGGGGGAAGTCACAGCCCCTCTCTGTTTGCCTCCGACCCATTGTCTACTTGGATTGTGATCTCTTTGGAGCAAGGACTGTCCCTCTCTGTCTGTGCAGTGCCCAGCACAATGGGGCTGCTGATCTGAGTCAGGTTCTCTGCCATGTGCTGCACGATGGGGCCCTGATCTCCATCAGTGTCTGTGCAACACAAAGCACAGCTTATAGACTCTCAGACTTTAAGGGCAGAGGTGTATTTCAGATGAGGTCTCATCGGTGCCTTGTATAACAGTACTAACCCTTTCATGTATAGCTCAGTGGTTTGAGCATTGGCCTGCTAAACCCAGGGTTGTGAGTTCAATCCTTGAGGGGGCCATTTAGGGATCTGGGGCAAAAATCTGTCAGGGGATTGGACTAGATGATCTACTGAGTTCCCTTCCAACCTAATAATCTATGATTCTATGTGTCTGCTGGAAATACCTCACCTGATGTATCCTAGGACTGCATTAACCTATTTCACGGCTGCATCACATTGGCAGCTCATAATTATCCTGTGATCAAGCAGTCTCCTCCTCTGTCACTTCCAATTGACAAATCCCCAGCTTATTGCAAAATTATGCACTTGGGGACTAACAAGTTGAATTTGTGCACTATTGATTTTCATCCCATTTCTATTACTCCAGCTTTCAAGGACATGCAGATTTTCTTGTATGATTTTCCTGTCCTCCTCCATATTGGCAATCCCTCCCGGCTCTGTGTCCCACTCCCACTTCTTGTGCCAAGATCACTAATAAAAGTGTTGAGTAAGATTGGTCCCAAGACTGATCTGAGGAACTGCACTAGTAACTCCCTCCAGCCAGACAACTCACCCTTCAATATGACCCCCTTGTAGACTCCCCTTTAACTAATTCTTTATTGACCTTTTGGTTCTCATATTAATCCCCATCGTCTCCAATTTAACGAATAGTTTCCCATGTGGGACTATATCAAAAGCCTTACTGACATCCAGATCAGGTTTCTGTGGCACGATCTACCTTTTGTAACACCATGTTTTATTTATTTATAGTGCTGAAGGCTGGGAGGAAGTGTTAGCAGTAGGCTGAGATGGGCCATGTGGTGGTGGGGGTGGGGATGGCAGACAGTGGGGAGGCAGGGGGATGCGGCAGTGGAGGTGTATGTGGGATTGTGTTTTGTAGGAGTCCATGTCTCTGCTCCCTGTGGCCGTGGCTCGTTCCGTACCAAAGCAGCATGTCAGCAGAGCAGGCACACACAGTAGCTCTGCCTGGAACACGCAGCATTCACTGCCAGGCGGGCTGGGCGATTTTCACGGACCCTGCTTGATATGCCTGGCTAGGGTGGGTTCAGTTGGGCGGGGTCTGGGCTCTGATAGTTTGCGATGTTCCTTTTGCATAGTCAGTTCTTTCCAGTTATTGTTTTACCCCGCCTATGCCAGAGGCCGCTCTCTTCGTAACTTGCTTGGTTATTTCACTTCCAGTTTTTAAATGGGATCTAAGAATTGCAAAGCTGAATGAAAGATGACCAAACAGAACCATTTGAATGTTGGCCCAGAGCTGGTAGAACGGTACCTAGTGACGGTCGGCTGTAATGACCG
The DNA here is from genome assembly GCF_016161935.1 of Mauremys reevesii. Lineage (NCBI taxonomy): Eukaryota > Metazoa > Chordata > Testudines > Geoemydidae > Mauremys > Mauremys reevesii. The sequence goes on from NC_052636.1 coordinate 40,732,882, forward strand.
GGTTCCTACAGCGTTTTCTGGTGGGCGGATAAAGCAACGTCAAAGAGCCAAATGCGCGTTTGAGGCGAAAGGGCTCGTCAGGTGTTTGCTGTCTAAGGAACATGTCACCGGCCAGGGCCTGCAGTCTGTCAGGAGAGGTGTGCTGGGGTGTATTTAGGAATCTGAAAATAAAAGGTGAAGACGGCTGGGTCACAATATCCAATGAAATCTTGCAAACAATTATACAAATGGACCCTACTGCTGTTAAAACAACATGGTATTAATACTGATTCAAAACTGACATTAAAATTAGGAGAGAAACGCATGAGAAATGAACTGACACCTACTTACCATTTCTTAATGCCTACAATTTTGACACTCCTCACAGCATCTTTTTCAAAGCGATGCACAGCACACAGTCAAGTTAATGAATGAAAGCACACCCATTATTGACTGCTTTGTGCTGCATGAGCATCTGATTAAGCACCTAATTACAACTGTACCACTGTAAGTGGAAATGTATCAACCCAGCTTAGCTCCAAGGTGTTTAGATGGGAATGAAAAGTTTCTAAATTAAATACATGGCAGAATGGTTAATGGGGAAAATACACTGAAGTGCCTCTACCCAGTCCTGTTGACTTCTTCTCCCAAACCCACCATGAGTTCTGGCCTCTTGGTCAACTCAGCTCCCAGTCCCATATCAGCTGTGCCCTCTCCCAACCTAACCCATTTCTATTGCAATTCTTCACCCTCCTCATCCAGGCAGGGGGTTGGCGCTGCAGCCCCTAAAGTACCTGCGTTAATCACTGTCTCTCATTCTAGGGCTATTTAGATTTCAGGGAACGATTCAGAATTACTGACTCTGGGAGGTGGGAGAGAGGAGAGGCTGAGAGCGTTTGCTCTTACGGCCACGTTCAACTCTGGTAGCCTCCATGTTACCTCATCCTCCACCCTCCCCCGTGTGTCTCTGCTCATGTCAGTGTGTCACCTGATCATAATGCCACTGGCTTCAGCAGAGCTCCTAGACAGGATCTACATCACGAGGTTGTTACAGTACTGAGAGTGAAATACATCACAGGGAGGGTGTAATTATCCTGAAGTGAAACATTCCAGTCTAGGAAGTGAAAGACTTCAAGTACTTCATTACTTAAAATTATGCTTGAAAGGATTGGATTTTTATGAATAAATTGCAGCAAATGTTAATTTCACTGTACACACACACAGATGAAAAAATATTTATATAGGTAATATACAGAAATGCTTCTGGAAAAAGTGGAGTTTGATTTAAGGATATTTACACTGTATATTTTGGGTGTGACATTCACAATTTCTCTTTGAACAGTTATATGATTTGGCTTTTGGAATCTGAACAGTTACTGTTATTAAATAATTGTCTGATGACCCCCATAACTTCCCACAGCTCTGAACATTGAAATTGTAAACATTGAAAAAAGGGCTTAAAAATAAATATCGCTATCTATTGAAATTAAAAGAAAGAAATAGACACAATGAATTTTGTCAAACCCACTTAGCAGCAATTGCAATATGCTGGGGATGGAAATTCACAACTAAGGCACCAACCTTAATTCTGCCCTGTAGTGACACCAGGCAATTGCCGTAGGGCTACGAATTAGGCACTTTAGTGTATATTGTTCCAGATTACAAATTAGTATGATCTAAAGACACATGAGATCTTTTCCTCAGGATATCAACGTCACTGGGTTGTTTCTCTTAGTGGTAATTCCCAGAAGTGAACAGATTAATAAGGTTATCAGTTATGAAGTGGCCATTTCAGATTTCTGGGGAGTGTCTTATTTTGCACTAGGGGCCAGGTCCTTGGAGAGACGGAACATTGGTTGCATTTTAACTTCTCCATGCTCAGCAGCTTCTGGAATTTGGTTCAAAGTATTTACATGATTCCCTGCCCTGTTCTTAAAAGTGCTGCTTTAGAAAGTGGGAAGGGCAGGAACTGACTGCAGGATCAGTAGCTGAGTCCCTTAGATATTTATAGCTCATCGGAAGGAGGACGGGGTTTGATGGGTGTCTGGGGATTTAATAATAAACACACAAATATCATTGTTCTTAGTGAATTTTCATCTTCTAATTCCCATAACCCACTAATTATCCCTGGCTGCCCCGGCAGTCTGGGGAGGAGAACTAGTAAACTCCTGTGGCCAGTGTGGAACCGAAGGCACAAGGATCTTTCAGTGGCTGACTCAAAGTCACCCAGAGGAATTTCACTTCACTGGATAAAGCCCTAGTTGCTGAGATCTGCAGAGGGGTGGGAGGTGAATTCCATCCCCATTCTTGGGCATAGACCCCCTCCAATTCTCACCTGATCTCAGACACTACCCCAACCTTCCCCTGCAGTGATGGACCCACTTGATGCTGCCAGAGCCATCTGCCATGGGACCTGGAGAGGACAGAGGCCCAGCTCCAGAACTGCTCCCCTGCCCACAGCCCCAAGCTGTGCTAGAGTTGCCCTGACTTTCCAATCTGCAGATCAGTCCAGGTGTACCCAGCCCGTGCACCCACCACACACAATCTTTGTGACAACAAACATCCCAGGATTGGGAAAGACCATCTGGGGCTGGCTGCAGTCTCCCGTTGCTGCTGTGAGGAATGGGGTGGTCCCTCATAGAGGATACAAACATACCTGGGGCAGAAGGAAATGTAGTTTCTTCCAGGGGTTTGAAATGTTTGGTTTAGAGTCCTGAGCTCTGTCTTCCTGTTTGTCTCCTCCTGCCACTTTCAGATCTCTTGGAGAGACAAGGTGGGGCGTAATTTTTAGAACCAATTAAAAATACCTCTTTGCTATCCTGGGACTAACATGGGTACAACAACTTTCCCCTTTGTACCCCCTCCCATCACACCTCCCCTTAGCTGAGACTGTCCCATGTGATAGGAAAATAAGGGTTCAGTCCTGTCGCTGGATTGGGTCTTGCCAGCACTAACGGGAGTGAAAGCCTGTGTGCATTAATGACAGCAGCAGCTCTGGGACTCGACACATAGGGAGAAGAGATGGGAGTGAGCAGGTTGTGTTTGTGCCAGGTGTGAGTTACTCATGTGGGAATTCTGCACCGCTGCGTGCGCACAGATTTCACGTCCAGCGCAGAATTCCTTTTTTGGCTTGAAGAAGATACGTTCTGCCTGAGAAGTGCTACAGTTCTGCGTTTCACCCACCAGAGGCCCCTGTGGCACCAGAACAGGCAGCAGCCAGCTGGGTTCATCTTGGTGGTAATTTGTTCCCTGAGCTATACCCCAAATGGGAGGAGAGTTAGTGGGCGCAACTGGGGAGAGTCCTGAGAAGCGGCTGCCGCTGGGGTGGGGACAGGGTGGTCATTCTCGCCTCGCAAGAGGTGTGGAAAGGGCACAGGAGGAGCAAGTGTCCCCTATGGAGACTGCCCAGCCCCAGGTTATCCAGTCCCAGACGCTTCTTCCCCGCCGTACCCCAAACCTCTTCACCTCCAACCATCTGTTGCCAGGCTTCCCTCGCTGAGCCCTTCCTGACTGCAGAGACCCTCTGAGCCAGTCGTGTGTCAGGGCTCAGCCCTCTGGCTGTGTCCTCAGGGCACTTTCTTCCTCTCTCGGGGCACCATGCCACAGGGCCCCACAAATCTACATTGCTCAGGCTTTGGCTTCAGCCCGGGTGGTGGGGCTCAGGGCCCTGGACTTCAGCCCCATGCGCTGGGACTGGAGCTTTCTGCCCTGGGCCTCAGTGAGTCTAATGCTGCCCTTGCTTGGCCCCTGCCCTGAAACCTGCTAGCGGGCCCAGGACCCCTAGTTGAGAACCACTGCCTTACCCCATGAATCACAGCAATGTTCAGGTTACTGCCAATCATAGAATCATAGAATCTCAGGGTTGGAAGGAACCTCAGGAGAGTATCTAGTCCAACCCCTGCTCAAAGCAGGACTGTTGCTGGCCCAGACGGCCCGAGGGAGGCAACAGCGGGGTTCGTTGCCCGGTGTCGTCGCACTAATTAACACACCAGGATGGAGAAGCAAACCAAGTTTATTTGAGCCCAAATAAGGTGCAAGGGAGAAATAGCAATCTCAAATCCTACACACCCACACGCAGGCGGGGTCCCAGCATTTATACCCCTTGTTTTTCTTTATCTGTACTTTTCCACTGTGTGGGGCTACTTTCTCCTGCATATAACTTTAATTACAGCATCTGCTTTCCGCCTATCTTATCTAGTATTGGCTGCATTTAGTACCAACTGGCCTTGCAGCTGCTGGTCAGCACATAGCACAAGAGGTTACAAAAGTTTAGTAAAGCTAACAGCAGCACTTCACATAGAGCCCAGAGCCATTCTCCTGAGTTATCTATCCTAGTGACACCAACAGGACCAATCCTCAACTAAATCATCCCAGCCAGGGCTTTGTCAAGCCTGACCTCATGCCAAAGGACCAGTCACTTACTGAGGTCAATTGAATCTTAGATCTCACAACAAAGACAACACTTGTAGCCAGTCCTGTCATAACCTGTATTAAGACTTATTTAAAAGGAAAGGAGAGTTGTTTACAAAGTTAAAGCAGGTAATCCTATAGATGCAGATGAGTTGCAGTCTTAGATTTCAAAGGTTATAGAAGCTTCTATAATAAGCAAGCTCTGCATATTCTTTAGGACTAACCCTGGCTAAGCAGCTGGAGATCTCGTGCTTATGCCTAGAAACTTTGCCCCCCCAGAGTCTAAGCAACATACAGATCATCAGTTCCTTCTGTGTGGGGGTTTTCATCCCTTCCTGCCATGTGCTCTGAGCTGGAAACTCAGCTACTGGGAAGTCAAGAGCACAACAACAGTCTTTTGTCGTCTTTAACGTCCCATAATAGTCTATCTGGTGTGGATGGACCTTTCCTGCCAGGCAGGGTGTAATGCATTCGGTTGCCAATCAGCACTTCACTTAGGTAAAGTCTCTCTCCTGTCTGGTGATTTACAGAGCCACAGAGGCTCCCAATGCAACTAGTCAGATGTTAACCCAGGCAGCAACTCACAAGCATTCAATAAAGTGTAAACACATTCTTATAATCCTAATACCTAATACTAACACAGGTGAGTCAGACTGATTCCAGCGATCGTTTGTCCCTGTTCAGTGAAGACATGGGGGCTTTTGCAGAGCTAACACCTCATCTGGCAGTGTCACAGGCAGGCTGGGCAGGGATGGTGTCTCTAGCCTCTGTTTGCCAGAAGCTAGGAATGGGTGACAGGATGGATCACTTGATGATTCCTGTTCTGGTCATTCCCTCTGAAGCTCCTGGCCTTGGCCACTGAGCTAGATGGACCATTGGTCTGACGCAGTGGGCAGCTCTTATGTTCACAGTCTGTATGAGGAGTATCTACTCATTGGGACTTGCTGGGGAGCCACAGAAAGGAGCAAGATGTGCTGAGGCAAGAAGGCCCAGTCTCAGCGCCCGGTCACGCTTGCCAAAGGCTAAAACTAGGCCCCGCCCATGAAAGGGGCACTGCCAGGAGAGACTGGATAAAGGCTGGAGCATCAGACAACTTAGTTACCCTGAGAGAGCTGCCTTGGGGACAGTGACAGGGAGAATCCCCCAAAGTGACTCCTTTGATTCTGCTCTTCTCTGGCCTTTGGTTCTTAGAATTATAGAACTGGAAGGGACCTCGAGAGGTCATCTAGGCCAGTCCCCTGCACTCAAGGCAGGACTCAGTATTATCTAGACAATCCCTGACAGGTGTTTGTCCAGCCTGCTTTAAATATCCCCAGTGATGGAGATTCCACAACCTCCGAGACAATTTATTCCAGTGCTTAACCACTCTGACAGTTAGGAGTTTTCCTAATCTCCATCCTAAACCGCCCTTGCTGTAATTTAAGTCCATTGCTTCTTGTCCTATCCTCAGAGGTTAAGAAGAACAATTTTTCTCTGGCATGTTTGTAACAATCTTTTATGTACTTGAAAACTGTGATCATCCCCTCTGAGTCTTCCCCAGTTTTTTTCAATCTTCCCTCATAGGTCTTGTTTTCTAGACCTTTAATCATTTTTGTTGCTCTTCTCTGGACTGTCTCCAATTTGTCCACATCTTTCCTGAAATGTGACACCCAGAACTGGACACGCTACTCCAGTTGAGGCCTAATCAGTGCGGAGTAGAGCAGAAGAATTACTTCTCGTGTCTTGTTTACAATACTCCTGCTAATAAATCCCAAAATGATACTTGCTTTTTGCAACACTGTTGACTCATATTTAACTTGTGATCCACTATGACCCCCAGATCCCTTTCCACAGCGCTCCTTCCTAGGCAGTTATTTCCCATTTTGTATGTGTGCAACTGACTGTTCCTACCTAAATGAAGCACTTTGGATTTGTCCTTATTGAATTTCATCCTATTTACTTCAGACCATTTCTCCAGTTTGTCCAGATGATTTTGAATTTCAGTTCTATCCTCCAAAGTACTTGCAACCCCTCAGTTTGGGATCACCCGTAAACTTGATAAGTGTAAGACAGCGATTCTACTGCTGGGAGGGTTTCACCATGTCTCAGAGGTTACACCCTGGTGGGAGGCGCAAGGCCTGTACTGGGATACGGTCACTCTGTGTTTCACAGTGTGGCAGAACCTAGAATGTCCATTAGCAGGGGAAAACCTGGGGGGAATCAGCTTGTGGAATGGACAAAAGCCCCGTCTGAATTCTTACACCTTGCCCTTTTCACCCCAGCAGGCTACAGAATAACGTCCATGTTTTGCTCCAGATCATCCCATCCTCTCTGGGGGAAGGGAATGGCTGCAATGGAGCTGGCTCAGGTAAGGGATTCTCAGGGAGCTGGTGGTGGGTTCTGCTTGGAGGAGAAAGGGAGGGGACAGAATGTGACAAACCTGCCGAGTCTTGTGTACTCTAAGGTGTGATGGGTTGTCACCCTGGGGTGCAGTCTGGGGGGCTTCTGGGAACTGCTGTGCCCTCTAACCCTCAAGCTGGGCTGGCCCTTCTCACACGGCTTTGCTGGAGATTCAGCCTTGTTATCACCCAGTAGGACAGCAGGTGGCACAATGCATCCAACTAAGCTACTTGAGTGCTTTACCTGAGCCACTCAAGGACAGATAGAAGAGAACAGCCAATTTCCCAGCGATATGTGTTAGCAAACAGATCAAAGCAGATTACTTAGCAAGTAACCAAAAACTCAAACCAAGCTTAACATATTGGATGGATAGAATTTGAATTAGCAGTTTCTCACCTGACTGATGATACAAGCAGCCCCCCAAGTTTCCATACACAAGCTAGAAATCCCTTTACCCTGGGAGCAGCACATCCCCCAGTTCAGTCTTTGTTCCTCAGGTGCTTCCAGGAGTTCTCTTGTGTGGAGAATGAGGCCAAGAGATGATGACACCCCACCTTATGTAGCTTTCCATATGGCAGGAACCATTTGTTCCAAACTCAGTTCCCAGTCCAGTTTGTGGAAAAATACAGGTACCAAAATGAAGTTAATTGTCATGTGGTCTGGTCACATGCCCTAGAGTGCCCTGCTGAGTCATAGTAGCCATGACTCATAGGCTGGCTGAAACATTCACAGGAAGGCTAAGCGATTCCACAGTCCATTGTCTTTGTTGATGAGCCATCAGCACTGTCTGGCTTCTTCATTGTTCTACCTGAAAGGCTTGTTGTGGGTGTTACCCAGAGTAAGCACATTTGAAAGACAGATACAGAGTCAATATCCATAACTTCAGATACAAACATGATCCATGCACAAAAGTAGGATAATCATATTCAGCAAATCATAAACTTTTCCAATGACACCGCACAACTCATCTTGTACAAAATGCCTCATAATTATGTCCTAATCATATTATAATTCTGCCACTATGTTGAATATGGGGGTGTAGTGTGAGATAGGGCCTAATTTTAAGGCACAGGAGTTGGGAATGGAACTTCCGTCTTTGTGGAACAGGAAATAACCCTCCAGTCAGGGCTGGGAAACTTTCCCAGACTCCTGGTGCTGAAACCTGAACCTACTGACACTGCATTAGTTCCCCACCCCAATCTTTGTGGCAACTACAAACTTTATCAGTGATGATTTTATATTTTCTTCTAGGTCATTGATAAGAATGTTAAATAGCACAGGGCTAAGATCCAATCCTTCGGGAACCTGCTAGAAAGAAATCCATTCCACCATGGTTCCCTATTTACAATCCCAGTTTTTAATCTATTTAATGTATGCCGTGTGTATTTTGTACCTTTCTATTCAAAATATTGTGCTGAACCAACTGATATGCCTACGTATATTACATCAGTACTATTAGCTGCAACCAAACGTTTGATCTCATCCAATAAGGATATCCAGTTAGTTTGATAGGATCTATTGTGTCTACACCTTTTTAATTGGTACTAATCATATTACCCTCCTTTAATTCTTTATTAATGAAATCCAGTATCGGCTGCTCCATTCTCTTGCCCAGTATCGATTTCAGACTAACACTCTTGTAATTAGCTGCATCATCTCTTTTATAGTTTTTAAATATTGGCACAGCATTAGCTTTATTCCAGTCTTCTGGAATTTCCCAAGTGTTCAAGTCCTAATTAAAATCAACATTAACAGTCCACCACGCTCCTCCAGCAGGTCTTTCAGAACTCTAGTTATCTGGACTCACTGATTTAAACACATCTAACCTTTAATAGCTGCTGTTTAATGTCCTCGTGAGTTATTGTTGGAATGGAAAGACTGTCAGCGTCAACATCTTATGATATGAGTTACATCATCTGTTTTTCTCCAAATCCAGGAGAGAAATATTTATTGAATAGCTTTACCTCTTCTGCATGATTGTTGATAATTCTGCCATTTCCATCTAGTAATGTACCACTACCACTGTTAGGATTAATTTTGTACTTCTTAAAACTTCCTTCTTATTTTCATTGGTTGATCATTGATTTCTGATAACTTCCCTTAACAATTTTCTACAATTCTGACCGTCTAACTTATAGTCTTTACTATTGACTTCCCCTTTCTTCCATATATTTTATTTAAAGAGTGTTGGGATTCCTACCAGGGAGCTACCAGCAGGGTCAGAGACAGCTCCATCTCCTATATTAAGCTCTGGCTAGTAGCTATATGATAAATGTGAAGACTCTGCCTCCGTCTGTCAACTGGGAGACACAAAGGTTCTCTCTTTCTACCCTCTGATGCCTCCTGGCTGCTCTAAGCAAGGTGGGGTGGGACTCTGTTAACATGTGCCTCCCGGAGCTTCCATTTCCCTGGTGCTGCTGTTCCGTGAATAGTGGGGTTGTGAGTGGGGCAGCAGGTACTGAGTGTTGGACTCTTTCTCTTTCAGGGGCCGGTGACCTTCGAGGAGGTGGCTGTGCATTTCACCAGGGAGGAATGGGCTCTGCTGGACCCTGTTCAGAGAGCCCTCTACTGGGATGTCATGCAGGAGAACTATGAGGCGGTGACCTCGCTGGGTAAGAAGTCCTGTCCCCTGGGGTATTAGAAGCTGTGGGGTCTCTGAAGAACCTGAGTAGTAATAACTTTATACCTTTATTCTTCATACAAGTTTTGACAAGTTTCCTTGCCCCCCATTTTTTTTGCCTTATCTCCCACCCACTAGTATCATTTTTGGACATGTGCCTTTTGGTGCCGTCAGTCATTTTAAAATTGCATTGAATGTATCCTTTTGGCTACATTAGCAACTACATTAGTAACTGCAGCTTTCATGCCTTTTCCTCATTTTAATAGGAAAATATGCCTCCTGTAAATTCTAAATTAAATAAATAGGTGTGTGATTCATTCATGGCTTGTGTGGCAGTCAGATGAGTTCCTCTTTTGATAGGAGAGCACATAATGTTGCCATTCAGGTGAAGGAGAACAGAGCTGTGGTAGAGGAGCAGAAGGGAGTACATAATTCTGGGGTGCCAGGACATGGGGTGTGTGTGTGCAGGGTTAGAGCTAAGAATCAGCAGAGAGGAGGAGGTTGTGAGAGACGAGGAGGGAACACAAGAAGCTCCCAAGGTGCTGGGAGGTGGTGGCTGAGAGTAATGGGAAGAAGGGGAGGAGTGTGGGGAAGGGCACCCAGGAAGTGGGCTGGGTGGGTCAGTGGGCGGGAGGAGAGGTTTGGGGATCTAGAGCTGTGGGGGATCCCAGACCTTTAACCCTGAATCCCTACCCAAACCTCAGGTAAATCCCAGGCTTCAGCATAACCACTCTCACAAAGCCTCAGCTTAATATAAGGCCCTGAACTGTAGCAAGCTTAGGCTATGTTTACACTACGCGGTCTGTCGACCTGCGCTGCGCAACTCCAGCTACATGAATGACATAGCTGGAGTGGGCGTAACAGGTCGAGTTACAGCAGTGTGTGCACTGAGGGGTACAGGGAGACCTTCATGGGTAGAGTCTGGAGCAGAGAACTGGAGACCGACTTGCAGTCGATCTGCAGTTGATTTGGCGAGTCTTTACTAGACCCGATAAATCAACCACGGCTAGATCGATCTCAGAGTGTCAATCCCGGCTGTAGTGTCGACCTGCCCTTAATAACCCATTTATCTGTGTTCACCTTCTTGCCCCTCCACGCATGGTCCAAGCTAATAAGCAATTCTCTGATCATGACATGTTACCTCTAGCGAGTATGAAATTGCCCACAAGATGTGAGACTGGGTCATAGATCGTAAAATCAGGTCGGGGTCAAGAAGAGTGAGAGTTTGGAGAGAGTCTTGTCCCCCCTCTCCCCATCTGCAGCAGCCACGAGCTGTCTCCCTCCAGGCTCCTTGGATCTCTGAGCCTGTCCCTCCTGAGGCTGCGTGGCCCAGTTCTTGTTTCTGACCTTCTCCTTTTCGGAAGAATTAGAGGCTGTTGCTCCTGAATGTTAGTGTGTAATTCCCCAGCCTTCTCCTCCCACTGGGAGTTTAATTCTCCCTCCCATTACCCCTGAGTCACTAGATTTCCTGATTCCCCAAAATGTGCTTTTGCGATGTCACAGTTCTGGGGTAGCGGCTGCTGACCTGCCTCCATGGTCGGCTCACAGAATGGCCCCTCAGGTATCAGGCCTCCCGCCAGCCCCTCTCTCTGGGCAGGGACCCACCTGCCTCTCCTTTTGGACCAGAGTGTGAGGATTGCAGCTTGTCCTCCACTGTGTTCGCTGGACTAACGTCCAGTTCCTGTGTGTTACTTTCTCTCCAGGGGCTGTGAGCAGTGTGTGTGTGTCTGAGACAGAGGTGGGACTTTTGATGATACTTGTATGATGCCAATACACACCTCAGTTTCCTGCTGTGATTGGTATTGCTATGATTCTAAAGAGTGGGAGGCGTGAGGTGTTTTGTCACGTAGCTGTCATGGGGTGATATGAATGGGTCATTAAGGACTGGCTGGGAGTAACCTACATCAATGGAATACCCGACAGAGACAAGGGAATGATTGTCACCCAGGGGCCTGGGGTCTTGGCGGCGTATCCCCTTACCCACTCTGACACCGCAGAGCCTTGCCTGTGTCCCGTTCCCTGTTCCTGTTCCCCCTCCTGTTTGACTCAGTTTATATAGTAATATGCTCAGCTGTACCTTTGTAACCAATCATTGTACTGAAATTTAACTAACCAATCCTAACACATTGAAACATAATTCTCTAACCAATTGTATCCCACCACCCTCATTAACTTACACCTAGCAAAATTAATTATACAGCAGATAGAAACAATTAGAGAACCAGACTGATTAACATTGTAAAAGTGGTGGCCATAAAGATAAAACAATACAGAAATGAGGGTTTCACAACCACAACCATTGAGAAGTGATTTCTTGCCAGACAGGCTGCTGTCAAACTAAGTTTTCATTAACCATCTTAAGATCTGTTTCTTTATCTGGTGGTGATGGGCACTATCAGGACAGGATCATCTTCCTAATAGTCCAATAGCACCTTATTTCAGTGTGACTGGTTTGGGATGTGAGGATGTGACACTTCGCTTCCCAGCTGATGGCTGTCCCTGCTGCTTAGCCAAAGGCCTTAGCCTAAGAACAAGGCCTCAGATGATCCTAGTGCGAGAAGGCCTAGACACACGCAGACTGAGATTTTGATTCTTTGTTTTTATACCCCTGTGTAGCAGGCTGGTCCCTTTCTCCTGCCCTGAAGGATTAAAAACAGCCCTGGGAGGGGGCTGTGGCTGGAGAAAGCAGCCTTTAGGCTGAGGTGATTGGGGGAAGTGGCTGCAGCTGGGGCCATGCCCCAGACAGACTCAGCTGGCCCTAGAAAGACACACAAGCCGGGGCAGACAAGAGTCTCCCTCTGCCTGTAGAGGAAGAAGGGCCTGGCTGCAGGGAGCTGGACACAGGGTACCTGAGTGGAGCAGGGCTGGGGAAAGGCAGAGAAGCTGGGGAGCTCCTGCCTGGAAAGCCCCAGGCTGCGGCCTAGCACAAAGCCAACAGGTACTGGGGGTTGCAGAGGCAGCCTAGGGGTAGGCAAAGGCAGCAGGTCCAAACCCCTTTGCCTGTGGTGAGTGGCTGACACTGCAGCCTGCCCCAGTGAACGGGGGCTAGATGGAGACTAGGCAGTAACTGAGGCAAAGTGGGGATAGTGGCAGGGGTTCCCCTGGGAGGGGAGACCCAGATTGGTCGGGTTCTGCCAGTGGATAGCACCCCAAATAAAGGGACACCGGGTCCAGGGAGGGGCAGGGGGGCCAGAGGACAGGTGGATCACCGGCCTGCAGAAGGCGCTCCAGAGCTAGAATGAGCTAATTCCCAGGAGTCACCAGCAGAAGGCACCGCAGAGGTGAGTCTGCTCATCTACACCCTGTAACTAGCTAAGTGATAAAAATACACCTAACAGTGGGTTCTACCCCTTCCCCCATTCTGTGTCTGTCTTGCGTATTTAGATTGTAAATTCTTCAGGGCATGGCCCAGCTACTGTTCTGGGTTTGTACTTGTCCTAGCACAATGGGGACCCACTGTTAGTTGGTCCTTAGGCACTAAGGTAATGAATATGATTTATTATAATAACTCTCCTGCCTCTTGGAGCCAAGGAAGCTGGCCTTGGGATGTTACTGCTTAAAATGAGCTGGGGTTAAAACCATAGAATATTCTTTGTGACAAGTATCCCACAAATTCCACTGACCTCCCTTGTTTTCTTTGCCTGCAGTAAGGTTTCCAAATTCCAAACCTGATGTGATCTTGCAGCTGGAGCAGGGGAAGAGCCGTGGGTCCCAGACCTCCAGGGCTCTGAGAAAGAAGTGCTTCCAAGAGCTGCCTGCACAGGTGAAGAATTGGTTAAACCAACTCAACAACTGTGTGGGAATGCAGGAAACATTTGGGATGCCCTACAAAGACCCTATGAGCTCTCCAAGTTCAGGATTGTTCCCTGCAGATGTGGAATCATTATGGCAGATGTCACTCATGGCTTCCCTCCTATTCTGACTGACAACTGGCAGCAGGTCCCTCCTGATCTCTCTTTCCCTGAGTTGTTTACGAAGTTAAAGCAGGTAATCCTATAGATGCAGACGAGTTGCAGTCTTAGATTTCAAAGGCAATAGAAGCTTCTGTAATAAGCAAGCTCTATATCTTCCTTAGGACTAACCCGGCTAATCAGCTGGGGATCTCTTCCTGATGCGTAAAAACTTTGCCCCCAGAGTCCAAGCAGCATACAGATAATCAGTTCCTTCTGTGTGGGGTTTTCATCCCCTTCCTGCCATGTGCTCTGAGCTGCCAGCTCAGCTAATGGGAAATCAAGAGCACAACAACAGCCTTGTGTCTTCTTTAACGTCCCATAATAGTCTCTCTGGTGTGGATGGACCTTTCCTGCCAGGCAGGGTGTAATGCATTCTGTTGCCAATCAACACTTCACCTAGGTAAAGTCTCTCTCCTGTCTGGTGATTTACAGAGCCACAGAGACTCACAATGGAGCTAGTCAGATGTTAACTCAGGCAGCAACTCACAAGCATTTAACGAAGTCTAAACATGTTCTTATAATCCTAATACCTGTTTTAACAATACTAACACAGGTGAGTCAGACTCATTCCACTGTGCGTTTGTCCATGTTCAGTTAAGACATAGAGGCTTGTGTAGAGCTAACACCTCATCTGCCAGTGTCACAGGCAGGCTGGGCAGGGATGGTGTCTCTAGCCTCTGTTTGCCAGAAGCTGGGAATGGTTGTGGGATGGATCACTTGATGGTTACCTGTTCTGTTCTTTCCCTCTGAAGCACCTGGCATTAGCCACTGAGCCAGATGGACCATTGCTCTGACGCAGTGGGCCCTTCTTATGTTCACAGTCTCTATCAGGAGTATCTACTCATTTGGACTCACTGGGGAGCCACAGAAAGAAACAAGATGTGCTGAGGCAAGAAGGCCCCGTCTCAGAGCCCCTGGGGTCACGCTTCCCAAAGGCTAAAACTAGGCCCAGCCCATGAAAGGGGCACTCCCAGGAGAGACTCTACAAAGGCTAAAGCTTCAAACAACTTAGTTAACCTGAAAGAGCTGCCTTGGGGACAGTGACAGGAGAATCTCCCAGAGTGACTCCTTTGATTCTGCTCTTCACTGGCCTTTGGTTCATAGAATCATAGAACTGGAAGGGACTTTGGAAGGTCACCTAGGCCAGTCCCTGCACTCAAGGCAGGACTCAGTATTATCTAGACCATCCCTGAGGTGTTTGTCCAGCCTCCTCTTAAAAATCCCCAATGATGGAGATTCCACAACTTCCCTCGCTATTTGTTCTGGAGTTTAACCACTCTGACAGGAAGTTTCTTCCTAATCTCCATCCTAAATTGCCCTTGCTGCAATTTAAGGCCATTACTACATCTCCTATCCTCAGAGGTTAAGAACAATTTTTTCTTCCACATCCCTGTAACAACCTTTTATGTACTTGAAAACTATTATCATGTCCTCTCTACTCCAGACTAAACAAACCCAATTTTTCAATCTTCCCTCATAGGTAATGTTTTCTAGACCTTTAATCATTTTGTTGTTCTTCTCTGGACTTTCTCCAATTTGTCCACATCTTTCCTCATATGTGGCACCCACAAATGGACACAGTTCTCCAGTTGTGGCCTAATCCGCACAAAGTGGAGTGGAAGAATTACTGCTTGTGTCTTGCTTACAGTACTCCCTCAAATACATTCCAGAATGATGTTTGCCCGTTTGCACTGTTGACTTATACTTAGCTTGTGATCCACTATGGCCCCCAGCTCCCTTTCATGAGTGCTCCTTCCTGGGCAGGAATTTCCCATTTTGTACGTGTGCACCTGATTGTTCCTTCCTAAATGAAGCACTTTGCATTTGTCTAATTTAATTTCATCCTATTTACTTCAGGCCTTTTCTCCAGATCATTTTGAATTTTAATCATAGAAGATCAGGGTTGGAAGGGACCATAGGAGGTATCTAGTCAATCCCTGCTCAAAGCAGGACAAATCCCCAGATTGATTTTTCCCCAAATCCTAAATGGCCCCTCAAAGTTGAACTCTCAGCCTTGGGTTTAGCAGGCCGATGCTCAAACCACTGAGCTCTCCCTCCCTGGTCTATCCTCTAAAGCACTTGCAACCCCTCCCAGCTTGGTATTGTCTGCAAACTTGGTAAGTATAACAGAGGATGTTACTGGGAGGGTTTCACCGTGTCTCAGAGGGTTACACCATGGTGGGAGGGGGCTAGGCCTGTACTGGAATAAGGTCACTCTGTGCTTCACAGTGTGGCAGAACCTAGAGTGTCCATTAACAGGGAAAAATCCGGGGGGAATCAGCATGTGGAATGGACAAAAGCCCCCTCTGCATTCTCTCACATTGCCCTTCTCGTCCTGGCAGGCTACAGATTAACGTCCACGTTTTGCTCCAGATCATTTCATCCTCCCAAAGGGAAGGAAATGGCTGCAATGGAGCTGGCTCAGGTAAGGGATTACCAGGGAGCTGGTGGTGGGTTCTGCTTGGAGGGAGAGGAGCAGTAAATGCATAGGAGGATAGGAGCTGCTGGAGGTGGTGGGAGGCAGGAAATATCTCGGGTGGAGAAAGGGAGGGGACAGGATGTGACAAATCTGCTGAAACTTATGTAATTTAGGGTGTGATGGGTTGTCACCCCGGGGTGCAGTCTGGGATGGTTCTGGGAACCGCTGCGCCCTCTAACCCTCAAGCTGGGCTGGCCCTTCTCACACTGCTTTGCTGGAGATTCAGCCAGCCTCTCCAGAACCTGTTATCACCCAACACGACAGCAGGTGGCGCCATGCATCCAACTAAGCTACCTGAGTGCTTTACCTAAGCCGCTCAAGGACAGATAGACAACAACAGCCAATTTCCCAGCTCCCCAACCTTGCACACCTGCTGTAGTATAAATTTAGAATTATACCATCTTATAGTGCACAGGGATCTGTATAATGTAAGCTCATTAATATAGTTCGCCTTCCTCGATATGGGAAAGATGTGCACAACAAGCCTCTGCTAACCAAGCTCAGCTTTTCCCAAACACTTCATTCAAAATGCACTGATTAATATAAATCATAAAACAATTTTATTAATGGCAGAATGGTATATTTTAATTAATTATTGTTATAACAAAAAGGAGCCGGTTGATCCAGAGGCGGATATGAATACAGGCTTCTTTATTGTGTTACTTGTTCCCTTGACCCAACTATCGAGTAAGCACTGGATTAGTTACATCACCCGCCTTTTATCTGAGTTTGTATGTAAACACCTACATCCGTTACAACACCTCAAAACCCCTCATTAAGTAGTAAACACTCATACAATTAGTATACCCACCCCTATCCACTATCACAGTATTACACATATCATAGAGGCATTTTTACCTTGAAAATATCGTTCTTTGCAATAACGTGTTGCCACAAATTTCCTAAACAGCAGTTCTCGGGGTATGGAGGAAGGGTCAATGAGCAGTTCTCGGGAGGGAGGAAGGGGCCATAAGCCAGGGCTTGTTTATGTAGCTGGGAAAGGAAGGGAGGGGAGATAACATTTCTTTTACTTTCTTTCACACAAGGACATTTATTCCAGCAACTACATTTCTTATGCAGCTGCATCGATGTCAATTATTACAAGCAACAGAGAGGAAAAATATGGCAACTTATTTGTTAAGCAAAGAATTCCTGCCTGCTTATGCCTTTGTCCCCAATGCATGTCAGCACATTAGCAGCTTCCCAGCTGTTTTACTGAACCCTAACGTATCCCAACAATTCTAAGTGATAGCAAACAGATCAAAGCTGATTACTTAGCAGATAACCAAAACTCAAACTAAGCCTAACATACTAGATGGATAGAATTTGAATTAGCAATTTCTCACCCTGACTGATGCTACAAGCAGTCCCCAAGTTTCCATACACAAGCTAGAAATCCCTTTACCCTGGGAGCAGCAGTTCCCCCAGTTCAGTCTTTGTTCCTCAGGTGTTTCCAGGAGTTCTCTTGTGCGGGGAATGAGGCCAAGAGATGATGTCACACGCCACCTTATGTAGCTTTTCCATATGGCAGGAACCATTTGTTCCAAACTCAGTTCCCAGTACATATTGTGGAAAAATACAGGTACCAAAATGGAGTTCATTGACATGTGGTCTAGTCAAATGTCATAGCGTGTCCTGCTGATTCATATTAGCCATGACTCATAGGCTGGTGTGACGGTGCAGCCCGTGGGAGCCAGCTGAGGTCACTCAATCAGGGTGAACTGCAAACCAAACGGGGCAGACAAACCCCAAATGCTGGTGGTTATTCCAATACTTAGATTTACCAACCAGCACAAAACAGCTTCTACAGCACCTCACTGGCCACTTAGAAGTCCAAACAACGCAGTTCCCTTAAAGTGCCCAGCCTCAGGCCTCCATCCAGACACACCTGTCAGATATGATGATGATTCCTGAGAATCTTACTTCATCATATAAAAGAAAAGGTTCTTCCAATCCCAAAGGATCAGCCACATACCCAGGTCCAATTATAACTTAGATCTTACCCAAAATACACGCTATAACCAATTCTTATTAACTAAGCTAAAATTTATTAAAAAAGAAAAGAGAGAGAGTGTTGGTTAAAAGATTAATCTACAGACAGACTTGAATTCAATTCTTGAGGTTCAGATATACAGTAGAGATGAGCTTGTAGTTGCCAAAAGTCCTTTTAGAAATAGTCCATAGGTTATAGTCAATTGTCCATATTCAGGGTGGCTCCAGTCAATGACTGGGGATCTCAATCCTTGTGGCTTAAGGTTTCCCCCTCTTGAAACCCAAAGCAGATCTGAGATGAAGCAGGATCCTGTCCCAGGCTTCTTATACATTTCCAGCAGCCTTTCGGCCTGAGAAAACAATAGGCTTAACTCCTTCTCCCAAACATCCTGGCAATTAGCACAGAGTAATTTATCCATTAAACAGTTCAGATACAGGTTAGCACAACCTTCAAAGAGACACATAGACAATAATACTATTTCACTCAAGTATCATCATAAATGTTAATATTCCTCTTTTGATCTTTGAATTAAAACTATAGCAATAGACAAGACTTGTTTGCTGACATCACAAGACCTGAGCAAACATCTACCCTTCTACCTCTAACAATGCAGACTTGCATTTCAAAGCTCTAGTCATTTACATATCTTCCTAACCCGTCCTCAAGGTTCACCCATGAGTCAGGTCAGTCTATGAGTTAATTAACTCTTTCTGTTCCTGTCATCTTTCAATGAGATATTGTATCACAGTCATAACGTCACACCCCCAACGCAAAATTGATGCAGGAAGGGATGACACAAACATCACTGACTGCATCCCAAAAGCTCCCCATCCTGGGTTTTGTCTTATTACAGCTTGTATTGGGTTAGAAGCCATGTTACTGTATAACAGAAATGGTTTACCCAACTCATGTTCAATAACATGATTGAATCTTTTTATGAACTCAAGGTAAAACTTACTTAGAACAATAGTGGATTGGATCTGCCTGACACACCAGTAACCAAATCTGTCCTTAGCCCCTGAAGCACCGACTGCTCACTCACAGAATTAGCATGGAGATGGTTCTGTTCCAACACCATTGTTTTCCAACACGCTGGCCACACACAGCCACTTGGTTATGGGGCTGCTCAACTTTCTTAACAGCTCTTACTCCATCTGAGACCTTTTCAAAGCTGCTCACACTGGATCTTTCACAAGGAAAGTCAGTGGATCCATTCACAACAGAAAATTTCTGGCTGTCAGGAACTGAAACTTTCTTGATTAAATCACTTTCACACCCTTCAGTTGTACCAAACTGCTTGCACAGATTACCAGGAGGATTTTTCTCCTTAGCAGCTTCTTTAAGCAACAATTTACCTTTCACAGAAATTCTGCTCTTACCCTCTTCACCCAGGGCTTGCTCTAAAGGAACACTTCCCTGAGCAACCACAGACTCTTTCTGGGTTTTACTTACATTTATGATCACCTTTGGCCCTTCAGGCAGATTTCTACACAATTCCCTTTTAGGCAAACTCATAGACTCACTAGATAAAGGTTAGAGGTTTTCTCCTTCCCTCTGCAACTTTCCTCATAGTCACTGGCAACTTGCATGTTGTCAGGCTCAACACCCACAAGTTCAGGAATCTTTTCCTTCTTGTTACAAGTTGTTAGACTGTCAGTCGGTAACACAATTAAATCACCTTCATGCTCTCCTTGTGCCCTGGCTGGGGTATCACTCTGATTAGACAGAGTTGCTACACCCTTTTCCAACCACACATTAGCAACTGGCAAACTACGAGCACCAGAATTGTCTGTTCTCTGGGATTTTGCTATGACACTAACTGGATGCAACCTAGTTACAGTGCCATTCTCCCCAGCAGACACAAACTCAGGATCATTCCCTTCCTGGGCTTTAGCTGTATTTACAACCCACTCCGAGACAACTGAATCACCCTCAACCATCACAGGCTTAAAGGCCCCTTCTGTCTGCTCCACAGACACAGAAGAGCCGGAGACACCTTCTCCTTCACCAGGCACACAGCTTGGGATTTCATTTCCCTTGTCCCAGCACACAGGGCTGTTCACAGACAACTGCTTGGAGACCGAGGTAGCTTCCTTCATAGACAAGTCAATACCCCTGACCGACACAGGCACATTCCCTTTACTGTCACATTTCTCCACACAGGAAACAGGTAAGGGACAGGGACACTCATCTTTCACTATCCCTTCCTTCCCAAACTGCTGGTTAGACAAAGCCATTAGCTCACAAGGCTGCCTAGGCTTATCCAGACTTTTCCTGCCAGGCACATTGCCACTCCCAACAGATAAACTGCTGTTTTTTTCACTACACTGAGCTACTTCCAGCAAACCACAGTTATTCTTTTCAGGTTTACTTTTACAAGCTGTACTAGCCACCAATCCATTACCCATCACAAATCTACCCTCTCCTTCCTCAGTTAGGGCTTCCACTTGAGTATTTACTTTAATTTGCTTTTGAGAAACATTTTCCTCACCCAGGAGATCTTTCTGCTCCTGATTTAACTTCAGATTTACTTCTGAGACATTAAACAGACATTCAGAAACTTCATTTACAGACACACTGCTTTCTGGCACAGACAAACAGCTATTACCCACCAGGTTAGAATCCCCCTCTCCCCAGCCATAGCAAAACTGGTTAAACACAGAAAACTGCCCAGAATAATACCACATATCAACATTGTTATAAACTGGACTTTTAAGAGGATACAGTTTCTGCTGTTCTTCCATTGCTTTTTGACTTGGGCGAAGCCTGGCAGTTTCTTGTTGCATCTTCTGGGTCTCCTGTTCCAGCTCCTGTTGCCTCTGGCGAGCTTTCTCTTCAGCAGCCAGTAATTCCAGACGCCCCTTACGAGCTTTTTCTTCTCTCTCATCAGCCTCCTTCTTTCTTTCAGCAGCTTCTTTCTCTCTTTCAGCAGCTTCTTTCTCTCTTTCAGCAGCTTCTCTTTCGAATTCAGCTATTTTTTGCCTTTCCAGCAATCGAAGATCTGCTAGTTTCTGTTCATGCTCCAGTTGCAGTTTATTTGCTGCCTTATTCATTCTAATTGTTTCTGCAGTTTCTACAGCATCAGGTAAGGGCCGTGCTCCTGCCTCCTGATCACTGGCCGTTAACAGATCTCTCATTTCTTGATTTGTAGCTTTCTTTCTAAAGCTTATCCCCTTTCCTGAACACAAATCTTCCAGGGCTTTTTTGTCAAGACCCTCATATGCTCTTTGCTCATCCATTGCAACTGCTCCTTAACCAACCAAACTCTCAATACCAAAATTCCAATTTGGATAGCGCGGGGTTCTGATCCAAAGCTTAATTGACCTGGTTCTGTGGATCCTTGCACGACTACGCCACTGTGACGGTGCTGCCCGTGGGAGCCATCTGAGGTCACTCAATCAGGGTGAACTGCAAACCAAACAGGGCAGACAAACCCCAGAAGCTGGTGGTTATTCCAATACTTAGATTTACCAACCAGCACAAAACAGCTTCTACAGCACCTCACTGGTCATTTAGAAGTCCAAACCACGCAGTTCCCTTAAAGTGCCCAGCCTCAGGCCTCCGTCCAGACACACCTGTCAGATATGATGATGATTCCTGAGAATCTTACTTCATCATATAAAAGAAAAGGTTCTTCCAATCCCAAAGGATCAGCCACATACCCAGGTCCAATTATAACTTAGATCTTACCCAAAATACACACTATAGCCAATTCTTATTAACTAAGCTAAAATTTATTAAAAAGAAAAGATAGAGAGTGTTGGTTAAAGGTTAATCTACAGACAGACTTGAATTCAATTCTTGAGGTTCAGATACACAGCAGAGATGAGCTTGTAGTTGCCAAAGTCCTTTTAGAAATAGTCCATAGGTTATAGTCCAATGTCCATATTCAGGGTGGCTCCAGTCAATGACTGGGGATCTCAATCCTTATGGCTTAAGGTTTCCACCTCTTGAAACCCAAAGCAGATCTGAGATGAAGCAGGATCCTGTCCCAGGCTTCTTATACATTTCCAGCAGCCTTTCGGCCTGAGAAAACAATAGGCTTAACTCCTTCTCCCAAACATCCTGGCAATTAGCACAGAGTAATTTATCCATTAAACAGTTCAGATACAGGTTAGCACAACCTTCAAAGAGACACATAGACAATAATACTATTTCACTCAAGTATCATCATAAATGTTAATATTCCTCTTTTGATCTTTGAATTAAAACTATAGCAATAGACAAGACTTGTTTGCTGACATCACAAGACCTGAGCAAACATCTACCCTTCTACCTCTAACAATGCAGACTTGCATTTCAAAGCTCTAGTCATTTACATATCTTCCTAACCCGTCCTCAAGGTTCACCCATGAGTCAGGTCAGTCTATGAGTTAATTAACTCTTTCTGTTCCTGTCATCTTTCAATGAGATATTGTATCACAGTCATAACGTCACAGCTGGCTGAAACAATCACAGGAAGGCTAAGCTCTTCCATGGTCCATTGTCTTTGTTGATAAGCCATCAGCACTGTCTGGCCTCTTCATTGTTGTACCTGAAAGGCTCATTGTGGGTGTTACCCAGAGTAAGCACATTTGAAATACAGCTACAGAGTCAATATCCATAACTTCAAATACAAACATGATCCATGCACACAAATAGGATAATAATATTCAGCACATGACGCATCTTGCACAAAATGCATCATAATTATGTCCTAATCATATTATAACCATACCACTATGCTGAATATGGGGTGTAGTGTCAGATAGGGCCTAATTTCAAGGCATGGAATTTGGGAATGGAACTTCTCCTCTTTGTGGAACAGGAAATAACCCTCCCAGACTCCCAGTGCTGTAGCCTGAATCTACTGCCACTTCATTAGTTACCACCACCCGCAATCTTTGTGATACTGCAAACTTTATCCGTGATGATTTTATATTCTGTTCTAGGTCATTGATAAAAATGTTAAATAGCACACGGGCAAAAAGCAATCCTTGTGGGAACCCGCTAGAAATAAATCCACTTGACCATGGTTCCCCATTTACAATCCCAGTTTTAATCTATTTAATGTATGCTGTGTTTATTTTGTATCATTCTAGTTTTTTAGTCAAAATATTGTCCTGAATCAAGTCATATGCCTTACAGAAGTCTAGATATATTACATCAATACTATTAGCTGCAACCAAACTTTTGATCTCATCTAATAAGGATATCCAGTTAGTTTGATAGGATCTATTTTCTCTAAACCTTTGTTAATAGGTGCTAATTATATTGCCTTCCTTTAATTCTTTATTAACGAAATCCAGTATCGACTGCTCCATTATTTTGCTCAGTATTGATATCAGACTGACTCTCTTGTAATTAGCTGGGTCATCTCTTTTACACTTTTTAGTATTGGCACAGCATTAGCTTAATTCCAGTCTTCTGGAATTTCCCCAGTGTTCAAGTCCTAATTACAATCAACATTAATAGTCCACCACGCTCCTCCACCAGGTCTTTAAAAACTCTTGGATACAAGTTATCTGGACCTGCTTATTTAAACATGTCTAACTGTAATAGCTGCTGTTTAATGTCCTTGTGAGTTCTTGTTGGAATGGAAGGAGTGTAATCGTCAACATCTTATGATCTGAGTACAGCATCTGTTTTCTCCAAATCCAGGAGAGAACACTTATTGAACACTTTTACCTCTTCTGCATTATTTTTGATAATTCTGCCATTTCCGTCTAGTAATTTATCACTACCATTGTTAGGATTAATATACTTTTCAAAACTTCCTTCTTATTTTCATTGATTGGTCATTGATTTCTGATAGCTTCCTGTGACGAGGCAGTTCTGGCAGGACCCAACTGAGAGTGCCAATTCAGGACCACTTGCTCAAACAGGGCAGTCACAGCCCTAGGCTGTGGTTTTCCACCTCTAAGGCAAACCAAACCAGCCAGACAAAAGGACTTCAGTTTCACCCACTGGCTAACCACAAGTCACACGAGCAATTTCCTTAGACATTCCAGTCTCCCAGTATCACCACCAGTGCCACACGTCCCAGGGAGGAATGGTTATGAAAACCAACACCCCAATAAAAGAAAAAGGTTCTTTCGATTAAAAGAATCAAGCCCCAGACCCAGGTCAATATATACATCAGATCTTACCCACAAATCACGCTGTTGCCAATCCTTTAGAATCTACAATCTAAAGATTTATTCATAAAAGGAAAAAGGTAGAGGTGAGAGCTAGAATTGGTTAAATTGAATCAATTACATACAGTAAGGCAAAGTTCTTAGTTCAGGCTTGTAGCAGTGATGGAGTAAACTGCAGGTTCAAATCAAGTCTCTGGAGAACATCCCCCGCTGGGATGGGTCATCAGTCCCTTGTGTAGAGCTTCAGCTTGTAGCAAAGTCCCTCCAGAGGTAGAAGCAGGATTGAAGAAAAGATGAAGATGAGGCATCAGCCATAAATAGGCAAATCCAGGTGTAAGAACATCCTTGTCCATACACTCGAAAATTACAGAAAAATGGACTCAGGGGTCACATGGGCCAGTCCCTGCATACTTTGCTGAGTCACAAGGCGTGTCTGCCTTCTCTCCATGGGTCAATTGTGTAGCTGATGGTCCTTAATGGGCCATCAAGCAGGCTAGGCAGAGCTAACACCAGCTTGTCTGCGATGTCTCCCAGAAGCACAGCACCAGCTTGAAATACAGACAGGATAGAGCCAATACTCATAACTTCAACTACAAAATGATACATACATACAGACAGCATAATCATAACCAGCAACCCATAACCTGGTCTTAGACACCTCATATGATCCCCTTTACATCAGATTTGTTGCCACTACAGGACCTTGGTTGCAACCCATGTTCTATATGGTCCCAATTTATATCAATAATGTCATACTTCCCTTACCAATTTTCTACAATTCTGACCTTCTAACTCAGGGGTGAGCAACCTTTCAGAAGTCTTCATTTATTCACTCTAATTTAAGGTTTTGAGTGCCAGTAATACATTTTAACATTTTTAGAAGATCTTTCTCTGTCTATAATATATAACTAAACTATTGTTGTATGTAAAGTAAATAAGGCTTTTAAAATGTTTAAGAAACTTCATTTAAAATTAAATTAAAATGCAGAGCCCCCCAGACTGGTGGCCAGGACCCGGGCATTGTGAGTGCCACGGAAAATCAGCTTGCGTGCTGCCTTCAGCACCCGTGCCATAGGTTGCCTACTCCTGTTCTAACTAATATTCTTTACTACTGACTTCCCTTTTCTTTCTTATATTTTATTTGGGAGTGTTTCCTACCAGGGAGCCATTAGTAGGGTCAGAGCCAGCCCCATCTCCTATATCAAGCTCTGGCTAGTAGATAAATGTGAAGACCCTGCCTCCGTCTGTCAGCTGGGAGACACAAAGTTTCTCTCTTTCTACCCTCTGATGCAGACTTTCTGTTCTAGGCAAGGTGGGGTGGGACTCCGTTAACATGTGCCTCCCGGAGCTTCCATTTACCTGGTGCTGCTGTTCCGTGAATAGTGGGGCTGTGAGTGGGGCAGCAGTTACTGAGTGTTGGACTCTTGCTCTTGCAGGGGCCGGTGACCTTCGAGGAGGTGGCTGTGTATTTCACCAAGGGAATGGGCACTACTGGACCCTGTTCAGAGAGCCCTCTACAGGGATGTCATGCAGGAGAACTATGAGACAGTGACCTCGCTGGGTAGAGTCCTGTCCCTGGGTTATTAGAAGCTGTGGGGTCTCTGAAGAACCTGAGCAGTAATAACTTTATACCTTTATTCCTCATACAAGTTTTGACAAGTTTCCTTGCCCCCTTTTTGTGCGTTATCTCCCACCCACTAGTACCATTTTGGACATGTGCCTTTTTGGTGCTGTCAGTCATTTTAAAATTGCATTGAATGTATCCTTATTGGTTACATTCATAACTACATTAGTAACTGTCGCTTTCATGCCTTTTCCTCATTTTAAGAGGAAAATATGCTGCCTGTAAATTCTAAATTGAGTAAATAGGTGTGTGACTCATGCCTGGCTTGTGTGACAGTCAGATGAGCTCTTTTAGGAGAGCATGTAATGTTGCCGTTCAGGATCCCATGGCTGAAGGGATAGCGAGCCGTGGGAGGGACGGAGGCGGGGTAGTAGATATGCCAGGACATGGGGCGGGTGGGTGCAGGGTTAGAGCTAAGAAGCAGCAGGGAGGTAGGAGGCTGTGAGAGACGAGGAGAAAATACAAGAAGTTCTCAAGGTGCCGGGAGGTGGTGCTGGCTGAGAGTAATGGGAAGAAGGAGAGGAAGTGTGGGAAGGGCACCCAGGAAGTGGGGTGGGTGGGTCAGTGGGAGGGAGGAGAGGTTTGGGGTCTGGAGCTGTGGGGATCCCAGACCTTTAACCCGAATCCCTACCCAAGCCTTATTGCTTTAGAGCCTCCACTCCAGTTTTGTTTCTGTTCAGTTTCACTTTATTATACATTTTGCCCCAAATATTATTATTTTAACATGACCTCCCTCTCTCACTCATTACCCCCTCCTCACATAACCTCCCCATCTCCTATGCACAGCGACCCCGGCCACCAATCCTGAGTCCTTGCTGCATCCTCCCTCCTATAGCAGGGCCCTTACCCAGGCACAAATGGGCACTTCGTTGATGATGTCACAGGATGGTATAGTCTGTACAATTTTTACACCTATAAGATTACATATTCTGAAGCCCTTCACACCAGTCGGGCTTATCTCTATACGCCAATACAGTCTGTTCCCTTCCCAGCTCTGATGCTGCAGAGCCTTGCCTGTGTCCCTGTTCCCGTTCGCCTCCTAACCAACATTCGACATTCATGGGGCCTCATCTGGAGCACTGTGTCCAGTTTTGGGCCCAACACTATAAGAAGGATGTGGAAAAATTGGAAAGCATCCAGCGGGGGGCAACAAAAATGGTTAGGGGACTGGAGCATATGACTTCTGAGGAGAGGCTGAGGGAACTGGGATTGTTTAGTCTGCAGAAGAGAAGAATGAGGGGGGATTTGATAGCTGCTTTCAACTACCTGAAGGGGGGTTCCAAAGACGATGGATCTAGACTGTTCTCAGTGGTAGCAGATGACAGAACAAAGAGTAATGATTTCAAGTTGCAATGGGGGAGGTTTAGGTTGGATATTAGGAAACACTATTTCACTAGGAGGGTGGTGAAGCGCTGGGATGGGTTCCCCACGGAGGTGGTGGAATCTCCTTCCTTAGAGGTTTTTAAGGTCAGGCTTGACAAAGCCATGGCTGGGATGATTTAGTTGGGGATTAGTCCTGCTTTGAGCAGGGGTGGGACTAGATGACCTCCTGAGGTCCCGTCCAACCCTGATATTCTATTATTCAATTTCCTTCCCCCTCCACTTTGACCCCATTTATAGAGCAATATTCTCAGCTATACCTGAACCAATCATTGTGCTGAAATTTAACTAACCAATTCTAACGTGTTGTGACATAATTCTCTAACCCAGGCGTCGGCCACCTTTCAGAAGTGGTGTGCTGAGTCTTCATTTATTCACTCTAATTTAAGATTTCATGTGCCAATAATACATTTTAACGTTTTAGAAAGTCTCTTTCTATAAGTCTATAATACATAATTAAACTATTGTATGTAAAGTCAGTAAGGTTTTTAAAATGTTTAGAAGCTTCATTTAAAATTAATTAAAAATGCAGAGCCTTCTGGACCGGTGGCCAGGACCTGGGCAGTGTGAGTGCCACTGAAAATCAGCTCGTGTGCCGCCATAGGTTGCCTACTCCTGCTCTAACCAATTATAAACCACTACCTAATTAACTTACACCTGACAACATTAATTATACAGGAGAGAAACAATTAGAGAACCAGACTGATTAACAATGTAAAAGTGGTGGCCATAAAGATAGAACAATACAGAAATGAGGTTTCACAACCCCAACCATTGATAAGTGATTTCTTGCCAGACAGGCTGCTATCAAATTAAGGTTTCTTTAACCATCTTAAGATCCAGACAGGATTGTCTTCCTAACAGCCCATTAGCACCTTATTTCAGTGTGACTGGTTTGGGATGTGAGTATGTGACCCTTCGCTTCCCAGCTTATGGCTGCCCCTGCTGTAGCCAAAGGCCTTAGCCTAAGAACAAGACCTCAGGCTATCCTAGTGAGAGAAGGCCCAGACACAGGCAGACTGTGATTTTGATTCTTTGTTTTCATACTCCTGTAACTAGCTAAGTGAAAAAATACCCTAAGTTCTTAAAATATAGGCTTTGCAGGCAGGCCTGAATATCGCCATTCTAACAGGGGTCTACCCTTCCCCATGCTGTGTCTGTCTTGTCTATTTAGACTGTACATTTTCAGAGCATGAGCCATCTACTATTCTGCATTTGTACTGTGCCTAGCAAAACGGAGACACACTGTTAGTTGGTCCTTAGGCACTAAGGTAATGCGTATGATTAATAACTCTCCTGCCACTTTGAGCCAAGGAAGCTGGTCTTGGGATGTTACTGCTTAAAAATGATCTGAGCTTAAAACCATGGACTATTCTTTGTGACAAGTATCCCACAAATTCCACTGACCTCCCTTGTTTTCTTTGCCTGGCATAGGGTTTCTAAATTCCAAACCTGATGTGGTCTCACAGCTGGAACGAGGGGAAGAGGCATGGGTCCTGGACCTCCAGAGTTCTGAGAAAGAAGTGCTTCCAAGAGCTGCCTGCACAGGTGAGGACTTGGTTAAAGCAAGTCAAAAACTGTCTGTGAATACAGGAAACATTCGGGATGCCCTACAAAGACCCTGTTCAGGATTGTTCCCTGCAGATGTGGAATAATTAGGCAGATGTCACTCATGGCTTCCCACCTATCCTGTCTAACAACTGGCAGCAGATCCCTACCTAATCCCACTTTTCCCTGCATGTTCTGGTGAAATGCAGACCAAAACTGATCCTTTCCTCTCTCCTCTGGGGAAAATCAGCTCCTGATCAGTTTGATCTCTCCTGCACATATTCTGGTTTGTTCATCCCTTTTAAAATTCTGTCTCTGAGATTTCCTTTCTCTCAGGCACAGGAGTGACCTATGTCTGGATTCTCTCTGTCTCCCATCTGGCGATGGGATGGTGCGTGAGAATGAGGCAGAAACCCCAGCAGGAAGATGCTGAGCAAGGAGCACCACATGGGACGTTATCAGGAAGAACCAAAGGGAATGTTTCCAAGAGTTGTGCACTCCCAGAAAACACAAAAGCCTGTGAGACTCAGCAGAGGCCAGAGGAAAACTACAGTAGCCACTCAGACCTTATTCCACGCAACAGAATCAACTTGGAAGAGAGGCGCTACATGTGCCATGAGTGCGGAAAAGCTTCAATCAGCGCTCACACCTTATCAGACATCAGAGAATCCACACAGGGAGACGCCTTACACGTGCTCTGAGTGCGGGAAAAGCTTCAGTCAGCCCTCAAGCCTAATCACACATCAGAGAATCCACACAGGGAGACGCCCTATGCATGCGCTGAGTGCGGGAAAAGCTTCAGTCTGCGCTCAAACCTTATCACACACCAGAGAATCCACACAAGGGAGACCCCCTACACGTGCTCTGAGTGCGGGAAACGCTTCAGTCGGCGCTCAAACCTTATCACACATCCGAGACTCCACACAGGGGAGATGCCTATACATGCACTGAGTGCGGGAAAAGCTTCAGTTGGTGCTCAAGCCTTATCACACATCATAGAATCCACACCGGGGAGACGCCCTACACGTGCTCTGAGTGCGGGAAAAGCTTCAATCGGCGCTCACACCTTATCACACATCAGAGAATCCACACAGGAGAGAAGGCCTACACATGCGCTGAGTGCGGGAAAAGCTTCAATCGGCGCTCACACCTTATCACACATCAGAGAATCCACACAGGAGAGAAGGCCTACAAATGCGCTGAGTGCGGGAAAAGCTTCAGTCAGCGCTCAAGCCTTATCACACATCAGAGAATCCACACAGGAGAGATGCCCTACAGATGCGCTGAATGCGGGAAAAGCTTCAGTGTGCGCTCACACCTTATCACACATCAGAGAATCCACACAGGGGAGAAGCCCTACACGTGCGCTGAGTGCAGGAAAAGCTTCAGTCGGCGCTCAAACCTTATCACACATCAGAGAATCCACACTGGGGAGAAGCCCTACACGTGCTCTGAGTGCAGGAAAAGCTTCAGTCAGCGCTCAAGCCTTATCACACATCAGAGAATCCACAAAGGAGAGACGCCCTACACGTGCTCTGAGTGCGGGAAAAGCTTCACTCGGCGCTCAAGCCTTTTCACACATCAGAGAATCCACACAGGGGAGAGGCCCTACACATGCGCTGAGTGCGGGAAAAGCTTCAGTCTGCGCTCAAACCTTATCACACATCAGAGAATCCACACAGGGGAGAGGCCCTACACATGCGCTGAGTGCGGGAAAAGCTTCAGTCTGCGCTCAATCCTTATCACACATCAGAGAATACACACAGGAGGGCGCCCCATCGTGCGCTGAGTGTGGGAAAAGCTTCCGTCTGCGCTCAAACCTTATCATACATCAGAGAATCCACACAGGAGAAGCCCTACACATGCTCGAGTGCAGGAAAAGCTTCAATCGGCGCTCACACCTTATCGCACATCAGCGAATCCACACAGGAGAGATGCCCTACACATGCTCTGAGTGCAGGAAAAGCTTCAATCGGCACTCACACCTTATCACACATCAGAGAATCCACACAGGAGAGAAGCCCTACACATGCGCTGAGTGCGGGAAATGCTTCATTCAGCGCTCAATCCTTATCAGACATCAGAGAATCCACACAGGCGAGACACCCTACACGTGCTCTGAGTGCGGGAAAAGCTTCATTCAGCGCTCACACCTTATCACACATCAGAGAATCCACACAGGAGAAACGCCCTACACATGCTCTGAGTGCAGGAAAAGCTTCAGTCAGCGCTCAAGCCTTATCACACATCAGAGAATCCACACAGGAGAGAAGCCCTTCACTTGCGCTGAGTGCGGGAAAAGCTTCAGTCGGCGCTCAAGCCTTATCACACATCAGAAAATCCACGCAGGGGAGAAGCCCTACACATGCTCTGAGTGCGGGAAAAGCTTCAGTCGGCGCTCACACCTTATCACACATCAGAGAATCCACACAGGAGAGACGCCCTACACATGCGCTGAGTGCGGGAAAAGCTTCAGTCGGCGCTCAAGCCTTATCACACATCAGAGAATCCACACAGGAGGGCGCCCTACACTTGCGCTGAGTGCGAGAAAAGCTTCAGTCGGCGCTCACACCTTATTAGACATCAGAGAATCCACACATGAGAGACACCCTACACGTGCTCTGAGTGCGGGAAAAGTTTCATTGAGCACTCAGACTTTGTCAGACATCGTAGAATCCACAGTGGAGAGTGACCCTACACATGCTCTGCATTTGGGAAAAGCTTCAATCAGATGTCATTCCTATTAGATATCAGTAAATCCAAATTGGAGAGAACTGTAAGAAATGCCTTTATTAGGGCTTCCCACAGATTTGTTTTAAAATAAATTACATTTGCTAATTCCAATATAGTGATCTTTGCACCATCTTCACTGTGGTCTCTCAGCTCTGCCGGATGAGTTGCCTGCTTCTGACTTTTGCAGTTCACCCTTCTTTGGGGTCAGTCCTGTGATCTTTTCTGTCAGCTCCTTTCCTTTTGACTTGTAGGGCGTGTGTCCCTCCAGCCAGGAATTTCATCAGCTCCAGGTGGGAGAGAGAGGTTGATGCCAACAAGCTACCCTGAGGCAAAAGTTACCTGTGCCTTACATCCACTAGGACTGTACATGGAATTGGGTGCTCAAGTTAGTGATTTTGGTGTAAAAGACAATTATAGTTGTAGAGCAGAAGCAGGCCAGGAGTGAACCGAACAGACAATGATCAAGTGATCTCTCTCCTGCCATCCATCTCCATCCTCTGACAAACAGAGGCTAGGGACACCATTCCTTACCCATCCTGCCTAATAGCCATTAATGGACTTAACCTCCATGAATTTATCAGTTTTCTTTTAAACCCTGTTATAGTCCTAGCCTTCACACCCTCCTCAGGTAAGGAGTTCCACAGGTTAACGGTGCGCTGTGTGAAGAAGAACTTCCTTTTATTTGTTTTAAACCTGCTGCCTATTATTTTCATTTTGTGACCCCTAGTTCTTGTATTATGGGAATAAATAAATAACTTTTCATATCTATTTTCTCCACATCACTCATGATTATAGATACCTCTATCATATGCCCTCTGCGGCTCCTCTTTTCCAAGCTGAAAAGCCCTAGCCTCTTGAATCTCTCCGCAGATGGGACCCGTTCCAAACCCCTAATCATTTTAATTGCCCTTCTCTGAACCTTTTCTAATGCCAGTATATCTTTTTGAGATGAGACGACCACATCTGTACATAGAATTCAAGATGTGGGCATACCATGGAGTTATATAAGGGTAATAATATAGTCAGTCTTATTCTCTATCCCTTTTTAATGATTCCCAACATCCTGTTTGCTTTTTGACCGCCTCTGTACACTGCGTGGGCATCTTCAGAGAACTATCACGATGACTCCAAGATCTTTTCCTGATTTGTTGTAACTAAATTAGTCGATCATATTTTATGTATAATTGGAGTTATTTTTCCAATATGCATTACTTTACATTTATCCACATTAAATTTCATGTGCCATTTGTTGCCCAATCACTTAGTTTTGTGAGATCTTTATTAAGTTCTTCACAGTCTGCTTTAGTCTTAACTATCTTGAGCAGTTTAGTATCATCTGCAAACTTTGCCACCTCAATGTTTACCCCTTTCTCCAGATCGTTTATGAATAAGGTGAATAGGATTGGTCCTAGGACTAACCCTTGGGAACACCATTAGTTACCCCTCTCCATTCTGAGAATATACCATTAATTCCTACCCTTTGTTCCCTGTCTTTTAACCAGTTCTCAATCCATGAAAGGACCTTCCTTTTATCCCATGACAACTTAATTTATGTAAGAGCCTTTGGTGAGGACCTTGCCAAAGGCTTTCTGAAAATCTAAGTACACTATGTCCACTGGATCCCCCTTGTCCACATGTTTGTTGACCCCTCAAAGAACTCTAATAGATTAGTAAGACACGATTTCCCTTTACGGAAACCGTGTTGACTTTACTTAACAATTTATGTTCTTCTATGTGTCTGACAATTTTATTCTT
The DNA here is from genome assembly GCF_016161935.1 of Mauremys reevesii. NCBI lineage: Eukaryota > Metazoa > Chordata > Testudines > Geoemydidae > Mauremys > Mauremys reevesii. The sequence continues at coordinate 40,765,851 of NC_052636.1, forward strand.
TACTATTGTTTCAACTAATTTGCCAGTACCGATGTTAGACTTACTGGTCTGTAATTGCTGGGATCACCTCTAGAGCCCTTTTAAAATATTGGCATTACATTAGCTAACTTCCAGTCATTGGGTACGAAGCCGATTCAAAGGACAGGTTACAAACCATAGTTAATAGTTCATAACTTCACATTTGAGTTCTTTCAGAACTCTTGGGCGAATGCCATCTGGTCCTGGTGACTTGTTAATGTTGAGTTTATCAATTAATTCCAAAACCTGCTCTAGTGACACTTCAGTCTGTGACAGTTCCTCAGATTTGTCACCTACAATTTGGCAATGTTTATGCTCCTTTCTAGGATTTGATTTCCACTTTTTAAAGGAAGTCTTTTTGTCTCTCACTGCTTCTTTTACATGGTTGTTAAGCCCCGGTGGGTCTTTTTTAGTTCTTTTACTGTGTTTCTTAAATTGGGGTATACATTTAAGTTGGGCCTCTATTATTGTGTCGTTAAAGTGTCCATGCAGCTTACAGGAATTTCACTTTAGTCACTGTACCTTTTAATTTCTGTTTAACTAACCCCCTCATTTTTGTATAGTTCCCCTTTTTTAAATTAAATGCCACAGCGTTGGGCTTTTGAGATGTTCTTCCCACCACAGGGATGTTAAATGTTATTATATTATGCCGTTTATTTCGAGCAACTGCAGTTATTCGGGAGAGTACAGACAGGCAGAGTTTCCCCTCCCGAGGTAGGTCTCGGTTAGATAAACAATTAAGGCAAGCATTTATACCTTTTGCGACATACAGTAAGGAGCAACAACTGCATTTTGTTTGTACATATTCCTTTCTGATAGCTTACTTCTCTCAGCAATTTCTGCTACAATCTGCATTCTATTCTTATCTAACACAAGGTTGAAAACCAGCATCTCTTACAGTTCTTTTCCGCTCGCCACGCCCTGCTTGAAGTCTCCGTTATTAGCTGTTAGTTAGCCTGGTAAATATCAAGTCCCTGAGAAAACACAGTTATACGAAGCAAAACAAAATCACAAACAGAAATGTCATTGGAAATTCAAAAATTAAAAAGGAAAATGCAATTCCCATCACTTCATTGTATCTGGGCCATTCCTGTATCGAGAGTACCCGCTAAGGGCCCTGTGTGCTTATGGGAAACGTGGAGGAACTCATAGCACAGCCTGGACATGAAACTCAACTGCTCCCAGGTGCCACAGTAAAACCCTTTCCCTGCTGTGATGTTGATGATTTTATGAAAATATGCTAATGGGTGTGAATATAATGTAACTGGAACATGCTTCATGCAAAGGTCTCTTGTGCAGTATCATTACAAAGCTTATTATCTACTGTGTGTGTTCAGCCTATTTGTATGAACCGATCTTTCCTGTACCTGAAGCTAGAAATATAAACTATAACTCTGAGGTCCTGTTCTAATGATGCAAAGTGTGGGCCATTAACCAGGACAATTGACTGGAGATGGCTCTGTCCTGCACCATCTGTGAGTCAGGCCAGGAACAATGAAGGCTTGGGGTCTCACAGGGCATGTGACCATGTCACCTGGTACAGGAATCCATCTTAAACCTCAGGCTTTTCCCCAGGAGAGAGACAAAAGATTCCTGCCTTGTACCAAAGCTGTTTAAGGGGTGGAACAGAAGAAAGGTGGCTGCAGTCATGAGAAATCCCCGAGCTACCACCTGAGCTGGAACAAGGACTATACCAGGTGCAAAGATTGGGCTCAGACAAGAAATAAGTCTAGTCTGCAAAGAAGCTTATTGGAAGATCTCTGAGGTGAGATTTTATCTGTATTGAGTTTCATACTGTATTAGTCTTAGACTTGCATGTTTTGTTTTATTTTGCTCTATGGAGAATACAAACTCCACAGAGAAGGAAAAGTTAATGCCTTAGAAAAATCTGTGTGTGTTAGAGTGTCTAGGAACCACTCTCCTATAGCTTCTTTTCTCTGATTTCCTTTAGAAAATCTGAAGTAGGGAGCAGAAAACCATTGTCTTTTCTGAGGTGTGAGCTCAGGACCTACTGAGTATGAGACTGACATGCTGCCAACTATGCTAAGAAGGCCCAGGAAAATGTTTAGGCTCAGTGCATATAGGATCCTCCTACAGCAGTGACTGGAGCAGGGAAGGAACTGGAAGAAGCAGAGAGATCTGGTGCCCACAGACCTGTCCTAGCCTCTTTCTCAGCAGCAAAGAAATCAATTTGCCCTTCCAGTGAACAATCTGCTGGAACTAATGGAAGCACAGGGGGGATGTTTCTAAAGTATGCACCCACCTCTACATTTTAGAACTTACTCTCCTTTTTCTAGTGTAGCACTTTGTATATGAATTAGGCAAAACAAACTACACAGGTAAGAGAAAAAAGGGCTTGAGAGAAAGCTTGAACTCATAACCCCAACAGATGGCCCCTCTGCACTAACCAGTTGCACCCCTGAATATGTTTTTAAACACATTTGGGAAGCAGGCAGTTATCAGTCTCTGTGGTTCACACCTTTGCCTGGTAATTGAAGGCTGCTGGTTCAAACTTAACTCAAGATGCGGCTTTTCAGCGATGAGACTCCAGTACATTTTAACAGGAAGAAAATCTCCTCTATTCTGGCTTTGCCCCATTAGACTCCTTCTGCCCATCTTCTCCCCTCCCCAGTCTCTTTCCTTCCCCACTGGGGCCATGCAGAGAGGAGCCCCAGTCAGTCTCTGTCACAGAGAGTCTGTATCCCATAAAGGGAGGGAGGGTCTCTCTAAAACACTGATAATGGGGAGGAGTGGTGTGCGTGGTTAGGGGAGATAGGATGGAGAGCTAACAGTGGGGCACAGAGATTCCCCAGATTTGGGAGATCCCCTGCTGCCCCTATCAGCCAGCTGTGAGAAGAACAACTGTTGGCATGGAGGGTCTCCACATGCTGCCCCCGCCCCAACTGCCAACTCTGCCAACTGTGGCAATGGGGCTGCGGGGTGGAGTCTGTGGGTAGCAGTGCGCAGAGACGCCCCGGCCCTCCAGCTTAGGGGCTGCGGGTTGCTTTTGGGAGATGCCGAGGTAAATGCTGCACCCTTCACCCTCTCCTGCAACCCCTGCCCCAGCCCAGACCCCACACCTGCACCCAACCTCCCTCCAAGAGCCTGCCCCCCACACTGCCTCCTTCACCACAACCCCCTGACTGAGCCCAGACCCTGCACCCAAACTCTCCCAGAGCCCAACCCCTCTCCCTCCCACAGCAAACTCCTTCCCAGAGCCTTACACAGGTGTGTGTGGCAGGTGGGGCAGGACTTGGTCCCATTCTGGGCACCACCAAAAATTATACAAACCTGCCACCTCTGTCCAGCCCAATCTTCTGCTGATGCACCTCAGCCCACACCCGTGCAGGGTTTGAAGCTTCCGTTGCTTAAATTCCAGGACACGGAGGGTTTTCAGCTCCCCTTTGCCCAGAGGGAACCTTCACCCCACTCCTAACCAGGTTCTTGTCCATGGGATCACTGTAGGGGGGCTGGGTCCCTCGGTGTCTTTTCTCTGTCTAGGACAGGCCTGGGTGCAATAACTGGGGGCATCTGAGCACCCAGGACCTTCTGTGGTCCCATCTGCCATTGACTCCAGCCTTTTTTCTATCCATCGTCAGCACCATCCCAAGCCAGCAGCACTCGCCTCAAAAAGACAGAGTCCAGTGGCACCTTACAGACTAACAGATGTATTGGAGCATAAGCTTCCATGGGTGAATCCACTTCGTCAGATGAATGTAGTGGAAATTTGCAGGGCAGGTATAAATATGCAGGCAGAATCAGTCTAGAGATAAGGAGGTTAGTTCAATCAGGGAGGATGAGACCCTCTTCTAGCAGTTGAGGTGTGATCACCAAGGGAGGAGAAACTGCTTTTGTAGTTGGCTAGCCAGTCACAGAATTCCCACTCCATTCATCTGACGAAGTGGGGATTCACCCATGAAAGCTCATGCTCCAATACGTCTGTTAGTCTAGAAGGTGCCACAGGACTCTGTCGCCTTTTACAGATCCAGACTAACACGGCTACCCCTCTGATACTCAAAAAGACAGTGTCCCCTGCTGGGAGTAAATCATTGACCCCTCTCCTCCCTGAGCACTGACTGCCCCTCTGTTTCCTTGCCTCTCAGTCTGTGCAAATGGGACCTTTCCCTCCAGTGCTGGAGGATTCGCCCTTCTCATCTACCATTGTCCCAAGCAGCACAGCGGGTGGGAATCTTAAATGTACCGAGGTGACTTAGGAGCAGAACCCCCCCAGACCTTCCATGCAATTGTCACTTGCCCCTCACTGAGCAGGACTGAAACTGGTGCAGGGAGACTGGTGGGCCACATCCCCGCTGGGCATGAGCAAAGCAGCAGGGTGAAAAAATGACCATGAAGATGCTGGGGATTGAACCCAGGGCCTCATACACGCAAAGCATGTGCTCAACCACTGAGCTACATCCCCTAGCAGGTTGTGTTTGCTATGGGTTACACTCAGAGCGCTCCTGTTTCCAGAGCATCCAGTGACCTATAAGCTTCACAAGAAGCCCATTCCCCTCTCTGAGGACCAATCCTGCTTTCCTGGAGGTGACTTGTTCATAGGGGTCACTTTTCAGCAGGGCCAGATTCTATGTGTGGGGCACAGAGTGTGGCTGCCCTGGTCTCAGGGTGCAGAGATACACTCAGCCATCTCCCTGCATTGGGTTGGGGTGCGGCAATCCCCTGCTGCAAGGTCATGGTGGGGGATGCTGTGAGCAGCTCAACACCTCACCCTAGTGGCAGAAGTGGTGTGGGGATCTCCAGGTGTTTCTAGGATCTGCTAGGCATTTCCACCTGCCTGTAAACTCAGCTTTCCCAGCACATTCACTGCGGTGCAATTGGGTCACTGTTTCCATGGCTGAACAGCAAAGAATGGCTCCCAGTTTCCCTTCTATCGGCAGCAGGATTAGCCTGTGTCGGTGGTTAATGAGGTGGATCTAGTTGTAGATTGTTATTCATTCCCCACCTTGACAATTCACACAGTCCCATTCCCAGCACCTCAGTGATCCTGGTAGCAGGGGTTGGGTCCTGAGATTTTCAGGGTTCTTTTCCCCTCCACCTGGAGTGAACTCAGCTTTTTCCCCATCCCAGACAATCCATGAAATAGCAACAGCAGCATAAAGAAAGAGGGGAGGGAACATCTCACGGCCAGGGCTGGATGTGCCCAGAGCCCCCTGCTTGTCCATTGTTTCCATGGAATTTGGCCCCCTGCTTTGCACAAGGGACAGAGAAAGATCTTGCTGTTCCTGTGTCTGTGCAAAGAAAATTGTGCTTCTGTATGAAAGAGAGGCGGGAAATGGCCCCATGATGGGGCACTAGCCTCAGGAGTTAAGAGCAAGGACAATGATGGGAAGGTTCACAATTGACTCATACAAAGGTGCAGGTTTGGCAGTTACACTGGGAAATTCAGGCTCAGGTTGGCCACCCTGGTCTAGGTGTAGAAGTCACAACATTTAAACTTGAAAGAGGGGCCAATTTCCCCATCATTTCACACCTTTACACCCAAACACGATGACTTTCTGAATGAACCCTCCTCGTTCAGCCAGAAGATCTTGGGGTGGATGTAGGAGTCACTGGGTAAAATTCTCTGGTCTCTGTTCTGAATCAGGTCAGAGCAGAGGTACCTAGTGATCTAGTCTGGCTGTAAAATCTATAGATCAACACCATTAATATGAAATTAATCCTCAGAAACAGCTGTTCCCCACCCAGGCCCCAGCAAAGGGCTCTCAGGAAGGGGCTGTTGAGGAAGGAAAGAAGAAAGACGTCCTTCTCCCTCTGGAGGAACCAGGCTCTGCGCTTTTGACAGAAAGGAGGGGAAGGAAATGGCCACACGATGGCAGCAGAATCTAAGAAATGAAACACAATAGGCTTATGTCCACACTGCAATGAAACACCCAGGGCTGCCCCATACCAGCTCAGGCTCCCGGGGCTTGGGCTGTGGGTGGTAAATTTGCAGTGTAGATATCTCGGCTCAGGCTCAATACCGGGCTCTGAGACCCCATAAGGCTGGGAGGGAGTTAAAAAAAAAAAGGTAGAACGGCAGTGGAGTATTACCCTGGTCTCAATGGCATTTCTCCATCGGTCTGTCTGCTTTGGGGCAGGGACAATAACACGTCCTGCTGCTTTTGTTATTTCAAAGGGCGGTTTAGGATTTTCATTCTCACACATGGTGCAGAAGCAGGACTCAACCATCAGGTGTAAACTAAGCAGGCTGCCCACAGATTCTGGCAGCCACAATGTGCATTTGGTGTGAGAGCTCAGACCTGACCCTGTCCCAGAGGGACGGGGTCATCTGTGAGGGGACTGGACCACTGACCTATCAGCTCCTAACTCCCAGTAACTCTATCCTCAGTGCCTGTGAGTGTAATTTAAACCATCAAAAGAGTCATAGTGGGCTAGACCATAGTCTGGACTTCGGGTCTGGAAAAGAGCTGGCACAATCCATAGACCAGGTTGTTATATAAAATGCACATGGATTTTAACCCTTCACATACAGTAATGGGAAAGTTCTTGGTTCAGGCTTGTAGCAGTGATGGAATAAACTGCAGGTTCAAATCAAGTCTCTGGAGTACATCCGCAGCTGGGATGGGTCATTCAGTCCTTTGTCTAGAGCTTCAGTTTGTAGCAAAGTCCTCCAGAGGTATGAAGCAGGACTGAAGACAAGATGGAGATGAGGCATCAGCCTTTTCTAGTCTCTTGCCATGTGGTCTTTGCTTTCTTTGTCCCAAGGACACTCTATCCAGCACGTGGCGTAGAAAAACCTTAGAGTTCGTCCATAGGCAGGTCCCTGCAGACCATGCAGAGTCACAAGGCGTATCTGCCTTCTCTCAGTGGGTCGATTGTGTAGCTGATGGTTCTTAATGGGCCATGAAGCAGGCTAGGCAGAACTGACACCAACTTATCTGGGGTGTTCCCAGAAGCAGAGCACAAGTTTGAAATATGGACAGAACAGAGCCAATACTTATAACATCAACTACAAAATGATACACATCTAGAGATGGCATCATTATAATCAGCCAATCAGAACCTCTCCATAGACCCCTTACACGACAACCTTTCTACAATATTGTCTGCAAATATAGAACAACAGTCGCAATGGTGATCTATACAGTTACAGATTATGTCAGTAATGTCACAGGAGGTGACATGGCATCAGTGAGACTGATACTGGAATACTGCCTCCAGTTTTGGTGTCCTCATTTGAAAAAGATGTTGTGAAACTGGAGCTGGGGCAGCAAAGAGCCACCAAATGTCCTGAGGGCTGGAGAAAAATGCCTTCTAGTGAGCTATTGAAAGAGCTCAACCTGTCCAGCTTATCAAAGAAGATTGAAAGGTGATTTCACTGAAGTGTTGAAGTGTATTAATGGAGAGAAAAGATTGGGTATTAAAGGGCTCTTGAATCTAGCAGAGAAAGGCCTAACAAGACCCAATGGCTGGAAGGTGAAAAGAGACAAATTCATATTACAACAAAGGCACAAATATTCAACAGCGAGGATGATTGACAACAGGAACAATCTACCAAGGAAAGTGGTGGATTCACCATCTCCTGATGTCATTTCATGAAGACTAGATGCCTTTCTGGAATGTGTTTGCCCCAAAGTAGCTCTTGTGTCCTACAGGAGGCCTGTGATATGCAGGGGGTCAGATTAGATGCTCTAATGGTCTCTTCTGGCCATAAAGTCGACTAATTTCTGAAAAACTGAGTGTAGCATTGGGAGCAGCGTCTGATGTTTTCCTGTCTAGCCGGCTTGCTGCCTAGAACGAACGCTCCTTGAGTGGGGTGATCCACAGGGAGTAGCTCAAACCTGCAAAGAGCCTGGCCAGGGGCAGGACATTAGCACAGCAAGGGAGGGTGTGGCAGTGACATCACAAAGGCCTTTTGCAGGATCTCAGCCTATTGGTCCAAGGTGGTGGGAGGTGGTGACCTCACAGAGATATGCTGACATCGGCCAGGCAGGACGGGGTGAGGGGCCAGGGAGACCTCAGAGACCCCTGTGGCTTTGCTCCAGCAAGTCTCCTTCTCCAGGTCTCTCTTTGAGGACTGAGAGAGTGTTCGGGTTCATGGATGTGAGCGCCAGGAGGAACCTCTTTTGAGTTTTCTCCTTCCCTATTAGTGATTGTACTAGAAAACAGCCGTCCCTGTTTAGCAGGTAAGAGCCTCCTGGAGGATTGAAACCTGTTCAGTCTGATCCATCTGGTGAGAGTTGAAGTCTAGGCATGGAAAACACGAGCTTAAGGAGGCAGAATTTTATTGCACACCTGGGATTTTGTCCTTGGAATCACTGGGGACATTAGGGTTTGTCCTTTTTGTTTCACCTTCGCCTCCCTCCCTCCCTCCTTCCTTTCTCTTCGTCTCTTGCTTCTTTTGTTCTTTCTCCTGTTCACCTCCCACGAGGGGTGTGTGTGTGTGTGCGTGTGTGTGGTGCAGGGAGTGCTCTGCAGCTCCCACTGTGGGAGGTCCACCCAAAACTGGGGGCTGAAATAGTGCTCGGGCAGTGATCCCCACCAGTGACCTGGGCCATCCTTTGGGCTCTCTGGTGAGAACCTTCAGCCTCAGTCTCTACCCTGATTGGCTGAGCAGGGGGTTCTTGACAGGGAGGAGACTCAGGTCCTTGTTTTCTTTTAAGACCAAGGAAATAAGTCAGAGCCAGTTCTGTGTTTGATGAATTTGCTGCTTCTCTGCGTTAATGGTCTCTGAGCAGTTCATGATTCTCCTCTCTAACATTGCCGTTCTCCTCAAATACTTGCATAATAATTCCTGTGCACTGTTGTTGGTCTGGAGCTCATCTGAGGACATTTTATTGAGGTCATTCAATGTCTGAAATTCAAGATCAATGGTTAGTTTGAAAATCAGGGCTCTTGGGTCCTATTTCCAACTCTGCCACTGACTGGCCGTGTGACCTAAGACAAGTCAATTCTCCTTTCTCAGACGTAACTTCTCCCTCTTTCAAGTAGGGATAATAATGATCTGCTCCTACCTAGCTCAACACACTCACTCTTCCCCAACACACACACTCCCCCAACACACACACAAACAGTCTCTACCCCGCCATGCACACTGCAGTTGAAAAGCAGCTGGCACTCTAGTAAGATGCCCGTGGAGCAGTGGGATAGAGAAACCTGCATCATGTGATGCTGTACCAGCCTGGGAGGCATTGCAAACCCTTCCCAAAACACCCTGCAGCCAGTTGCACAGTGGGATAGTTACCCACAGTGCACTGCTCTCTCTTGCCATCCAAGAACTGCTAGCATGGATGTGCTCTGGTGACACAAGGGGCATAGGAAGGACATTCAATAGCTGTTTTAACTAAATACTTTAACTAAAGCAGCAATGCTGGGGGGTTGGTGGCTTCTTTGTTTCCTCACCCTGGAGTAAACTCAGCTTTTTATTCCATTCTTGATGCTTCATGGAATAACAACAGACGACCGAAGAAAGACATGGACTGGGTGGGTCTCTGGGTAGGGGCAGAGAGGTGTGGGTGGTGGGCAGGGTGGGTTGCAGGGATGGGTCATAGTGGTGGCGGCTGGTGGGCAGACCTTGTGGTAGGGGTGGAGAGGCATGAGCAGGAGGCAGGAAGGCCTTGGGGAGGAGGAGCGGCGAAGGTGGCTCAGCCGTCCTCAGCCAAAGAGGAAGAGCGGGGTGGGAAGTGGCCAAACAGGAGCAAGGGGGAGCACAGGTGGGGACTCAGAGAGAGGAGAAGGGGGCAGTGCCATGGTCTGGGCACCAATGGGCCCCACTTCCAGCGCTCACACCCAGCCTCCCCAAATGCAAGAGCCATGGGCCACCTATTCTCTTCATCTTCACTAACCAAGCCCCTCCACAAGCTATGTTGATGGAAGAAGCCCTCCTGTTGGCACAGCGCTATCTGCACAGGGGTTAGGCTGATATAACTGCATTGCTTAGGGAGGTAAATTTTTTACACCCCTGAGTAATGTAGTTACACCGATCTAATTTTGTAGTGTAGACCTGTCCAAAGAACCTTGGGAGTAAAACTTCACCTGCTCCTCTGCTTTACTGAATCCAAACACCAGCAAAGCTTGTCAGGCCCAGATGGAGGTTGGCAGAGAGTCAGGTGTGTGCAGACATGATCCCTTCAGCAACTGTAGGCACCAAAGCTTAGCTGGCTAAAACCACTGTTTTGTATACAGGAGATCCTGGGTTCAAGTTCCAGTGGTACCTTACTGAGTTGCTTTTGGGGCATCTGGTACTTGCTACTGTCAGAAGACAAGATTCAGAGCTAGATCGGCCGTCGGTCTGGCCTAGTGTGGTTTTTCTTCTGGTTTAAATTACACTCACAGGCACTGAGGATAGAGTTACTGAAAGTTTGGGAGTTAGGAGCTGATAGGTCAGTGGTCCAGTCCCCTCACAGATGACCCCGTCCCTCTGGGACAGGGGCAGGTCTGAGCTCTCACACCAAATGCTCATTGTGGCTGCCACAATCTGTGGACAGCTTGTTTCGTTTATGCCGAGGGTTGAGTCCTGTTTTGTGCACCGAGTATGAGAATGAAAATCCTAAACCGCCCTTTGAAATAACAAAAGCAGCAGGATGTGTTTCTGTCCCTGCCCCAGAGCAGACAGACCCGAAGGAGAAATGCCGTGAGTCAGGGTAATACTCCACTGCGGTTTTACCATTTCCACTTGCTAAACTCCTCCCAACCTTCTGGGCTCCTGGAGCAGGGGACTGAGCCTGAGCGAGGCGCGGACACTGCAACGTTACAGCCCAAGCCGCATGACCCTGATTAACGTGACACGGGCCAGTCGTGGGTGTTTCATTGCACTGGAGACGTAGCCTAATGTTATGTCTGCACTGTGATTAACACACCCAGGGCACCTGTCGCAAAGCCAGGGTCAGCTGACTCAGGGTTATGGGGCTTGGGCTGCAAGAGTATAAAATTACAGGGCAGACAGATGGTCTTGAGCCCAACCTCTGAGACCCCACGAGGGTGAGGGTTTCAGAACCCAGGCTTCAGTGTGAACACAAATATCTGCACCACAGTTTTTAGCCTCTGAGCTTTGGCTCCATGAGCCCACGTCAGATGGTCAGGCCAGCCATGCTGCCATCTTTATCCCAGGAGAGATGGACTCTGGGGTACATCTCCATTGCAATATCAGCCCAGGTGTGGCACGCTGTGCTCAAAGCAGCACCCTGGAAGCCCCATATTCACCACTCTCCTATAATGATGATACGGTTTGTACAAAGTCTGCCTGGTGAGATATCATTTCAAAAGTCTTGGTCTGTTGAACATTACTATTGTGTTGGATTGTGTGTGTACCATTGGCTGGGAAGTTTTGCTCTGTGTGTGTGACTGAGATGAGGTTGGAAAATGCCCTACCAGCCTTTCAGGTATGACAATGGAGAGCCAGACTCGCTGCTGGCCCATTAAAGGATCCACGCTCCCAAGGACTATCCCAGGAACCGTGTACAATGCAGACTTCTCCGAGATAGCACAGCAACAATGGGCACTGCTTGACTCACATCCTAGCAAAGGTTCTTCCTAGCCAGTTGGAAGAAACTATGAAAGAGGGTAGAGACATTATGAGTTGGCCTCTCTCCCCACAACTCAACAGCTGGAAACACACCTGGATGACAAAATTGATTCAGAAATCAGAGGAGAATAGTAATAGTACATTCAAACGAAAGTCCCCAAACAGACTAGTAGTGGTTTTCAGCAGAAAATTTTCAGTTTGGGAATTTTGTTTTCTCAATCGAACTTTGCCAAGGGAAGCAGAGAGAAAATGGTTGAGTTGTCTCCTTCAGAACAACTTGGCCTAGACACTGGCTCTGGTTCACTGTTGTGGCCTTGCTCAGGTTGGGGTATTTTAATTATTTGGGGAGGTCCCAGGGTGTTTGGGGCAGATTATGAGGCTGTTCCCTTTTGAGATAAAAACTAAGAAATGCTGGACTAGAGAATTTTTTAGAAATCTGGGATTTAGATATTTTATTTGAAGAAAGGGGAGGGCAGCTGAGATTCTGAGAAGGTTTTGTTTGCAAGAAGCAACATTGTTTGATCTGTCATTGTACCAAGGGGGAGATGGTTGTCTGTAAGGAGAACGAAGACTAAATGCAGCCCCTGAGGATGGGATTTGAACCCTACATGCAGAGCAGAATGGATTAACAGTCCATCACCTTAACCACTCGGCCACCTCATCTGAGCTGCTAAAACAGGGACAGGAGGAGAAATCTAAGGCCAGCAGAGATAGGGCCACTGAGAGTTTCCCAATACTAAGCATAAGCAGCAGCTGAATGAGCTCCCCCGTCACATCTAGTGAGGGCTGGGGAAGACTTCAGGAACAGGCCGTGTTTGCATAGAGCACCCCTACTCTGCCTAGCTATGCAGCATGAGGGCCGCTTCCCCAAAATGACCAGTTTGGGATGGTGGTGAGTTGCATTGAGTGCAATGAAATGTTATTCTCCTCCTGTACGGGTGAAGGGCAGCGGGCATTACCTAGGCCGTCCTGACGGAGGGTGGGTGGGGGAGGAATCGCTTTCATTGGACTGCAGAGAAGTGATTGAGGACGTCATCCTAACCCAGTAGGCCCCAAACATTTCACACTGCGCCCTCGTATCCATGGCTGTGGCCCCTCGGAAGCCGCGGTCGAGAACTGGGGCTGGGAGTGGGGCCGTTGCTTGCTGGGGAGAGGGGTGCGGACAGGGGTAAGGGGGTCGAGGCTGGGCTAGGAGCCAGGGGCCCAGGCTGAGGATGGGATTGGGGAAGAGCTGGGACAGAGTGGGGCTGAGTGGGGCTCCCTCCCTGCCCTCCATGGGGGCTGGCTCAGGCCCTGAGGTGCCCCCATCAATCTTCCTCTGTGTCCCCCTAGGAGTCACACCCCACATTTGGGGTCCGCTGCCTAAACTGACCCCTAGTCACTAAGCAGGGGCTAGTGATGCTAAAGCCTAGGGACAGGGAGCTTTGCCAGAGTGGAGCCTGTAGGTCACATGCTGGGGGCTGTGACGGGCACACAGGCTCCGTGCTCTGGAACAGCTCGAGTCAAACAGGCAGGAGCCTCCTCAGTGTGACCCCAGGGGACGCCCTCACTGGGGAAGCCTCCTTGGCTTTAGCCCCTCCTGGGACTGACCTTGGACCTTTCAGCCCCTGTTCCACACCAGGAGCTTCCTGCAGTGATCCACCTGAATCGGACACCTGGGAAAGCCTCACCCGAAGGAGTCCTGCACCCCAACTACAGTCCCCAGTGACTCTCAGCCAGCGCTGTACAACAGAAGGTTTGTTAGGGGGTCTGGGATCCAGCCTGGGAAAGTTCTGTGTTCGCACAGGAAGCAGGAAGATTCAGCAACGTCCATCTTGGGAGACCCGAACTCAGAGCCTGGGCTCTCCCCTCAGTCCCCAACCCAGCAGACTCCTTGCTCCCAACAGCCCAACTCAGCCAGGCCCTTTGCCCCTCGTCTGTCCTCTGTCCTGTTTCCCTGGCAACCTGCTCACCCGGCCTCCAGCTCGTTCTTTGTTCTCCGACTCCTCCCGGCCAGCTGGCCTCTTGCAGCAGGTGCGCCCGGCCATCGGTTGCTAGGAGACAGAATTTGTGGCCATTGTCTGGGCCCAGGCAGCCAGACAGCAGCCACACCTGCCCTTTGGGGGTCTCTGCAAGATTTAACCCCCTTGTCCCACCACTGAGATCCGTGGTCCCAAAACACTTCAGGGTCATGTCCCCACCCCTGTCCATGCTCCCCAGTCGTGGCTGGGAGTGGGGCCGCAGCTAAGGGGAAAGGACACAGACAGGGGTAAGGGGCTGAGGCAGGGGCCAGAGCTGGGGCTGGAGCCAAGAGTGGAGCTTGGTGGCTCCTCCTCCCCACCCCCATGGGGGCTGGCCCAGGCCCAGTTGCATCCCCCTGAATGTTACTCCATTCCCCTGAGCTAGAACCTGGGACTCCTTTCCCTTCCCCAGGCTGTGGGCGGGAGGCATTTCACAGAGCTCTCAGGCTATGGCCCGTAGCTGGAGAGAGAAAAAGCCTCCCTATCCCCTCTGCTCTGGGGCTGGGTTTACTCCTGAAGCCCTCTGCCACCCACCTAGTGCCTATGGCTCATCCCCTGATCCTTGCTGCTGCTCCTTGCTATAGACTGTGAAAGGAGCGGAGGCAGCGCAGGAGCCTTCTGGGGACGCAGATCTGAGGCTTTGGGAAAGACACATTGTCTGAGACATCAGAGCTCTGCAAACCAGGCAGCCACCCCCTCAATCCGAGGCCTGTTCCAGCCCTGAGTCTGGGCTACTGCGATCCCTCCCCCAGAGCAGGGCGCCCACAGATTACAGCCTGGAAATAGGCGTGTGAGACTAACTCCTGTTCTCCCTGACAGGGCCTCCCTAGACCAAGTGGCATCCCAGGCAAGAAGTGTCTTTGGTGCCCCCATATGTTAAACCATTGAATACCTTATTTTTATTGCATTTGTAGCTCATTTCATGATTTACGATGCACAATCTGGATGCAGTATTTTCTATATCATATACCACAATAAATGTTCATGCTTGGATGTGTAAATCTGTTTTTATTCATGCCTTATATACGAAAATTAAAAAATAATTTCTTTTAAGCATATAGAAACTTTTAATTTTGTGTGCTGGAAATGTACTAACATCTAGAAATGGAACTGTCACCAGCACAGGGTGGGCTGGTATTAAATAGTGTGGTGATGGTGTGTATTACAGTCGGAGACAGACAGCGTTAGGATGTTAACCCCAGCCCTTTGTTCAAAGGTCGCTTCTCTCGCCTTTCCCCCATGAACTGAAGCGCAGCATTCAAGAGATCCAGAGACTAGTTGATGACGTTTCCAAGTTCTAAAATAGCAAGCGATGTCACCGTCTTGCATTGGCCATTATTGACTGGAGCAATGGTTTATGGAGAATAAACTTCAAGGTGAGAAGCAGTAGCCCAAAAAGGCCCCTGCAGGTGCTGAAGTAGCTCAGTTGGGAGAGCATTAGACTGAAGATCTAAAGGTCCCAGGTTTCAGCAGGCTGCTTCATCCCTCTTCCTGCAGCAGTGGGCTCTTTCCTGGAAGCCCAGCACTGCCTTTACTCAATGCAAGTCCCTCATTTTGGGCTTCACTGCAGGAAAAGGCAGCATTGGCTTTGCACTCAGTTAGCCCACGGACGTTTTCTTTCTTCTCTTGCTGCTTCTCAGCAAGGGAAGAAAAAGCTCCCCCTTCAAGCTAAGTCACAAGGAGGTGATGTGAGGACGGCTTCCTGATCCCTGGCTCCAGTCCTCTGCTCTTCCAGCTGACCCATCAAAGAGCTGCTGCCAGTTTCTCCAGGTTCGCCCATCAGTGTGTGCCAGGGTGAGCACCACCAAAGTGCAGGAATTTGAGGCGGGGCAGGGCAGTGCACTGTAATGGAGTTTCTGTAGTGTAGTGGTTCTCACATTTGCCTAACCTGCATCAAGCCGGCTAGGCAGAACTGACACAACTTGTCTGGGGTGTTTCCCAGAAGCAAAGCACAAGTTTGAAATACAGGCAGCATAGAACCAATATTCATAACGTCAACTACAAAAATGATACACATCTAGAGAGCATCATTATTAACCAATCAGAACCTCTCCATAGACCCCTACACAACAACCTTTATACAATATTGGCTGCAAATATAGAACAGTGGTTGCAATGGTGATCTATACAGTTACAGTTTATGTCAATAACGTCACAGGAGGTGACACGGCATCAGTGAGACTGATGCTGGAATACTGCCTCCAGTTTTGGTGTCCTCGTTTGAAAAGATGTTGTGAAATTAGAGTTTGGGACAGCAAAGATCCACCAAATGTTCTGAGGGCTGGAGAAGATTGAAGGTGACTTCATTGAAGTGTTGAAGTGTCTTAATGGAAGAAAAGACTAGGTATTAAAGGGCTCTTGAATCGAGCAGAGAAAGGCATAACAAGACCCAGTGGCTGGAAGGTGAAAAGAGACAAATTCATATTACAACTAAGGCACAAATATTCAACAGTGAGGATGATTCACCACAGGAACAAGCTACCAAGGAAGTGGTGGATTCTCCATCTCTTGATGTCATTTCATGAAGACTAGATGCCTTTCCGCAATGTGTTTGCCCAAAAGTAGCTATGGTGTCTACAGGAGGCCTGTGATATGCAGGGTCAGATTAGATGCTCTAATGGTCTCTTCTGGCCATACAGATGACTAATTTCTGAAAATCTGAGTGTAGCATTGGGAGCAGCGTCTGATGTTTCCTGTCTAGCCGGCTTGCTGCCTAGCGACAGAACGCTCCTTTGAGTGGGGCTGATCCACAGGAGTAGCTCAAACCTCCAAAGTGCCTGGCCAGGGGCAGGACATTGCACAGCAAGGGGAGGGTGTGGCAGTGACATCACACAAGGCCTTTGCAGGACCTCAGACTATTGGTCCAAGGTGGTGGGAGGTGGTCACAGAGAGATGCTGACATCAGCCAGGCAGGACAGGGGCGAGGGCCAGAAAGCCTCAGAGACCCTGTGGCTTCTTTGCTTCAGCAAGTCTCCTTCTCCAGGTCTCTCTCTGAGGACTGGGAGAGAGTATTCGGGTTCACGGATGTGAGCACCAGGAGGAACCTCTTTCCCGAGTTTTCTCCTTCCCCTTTAGTGATTTTACTGGAAAACAGCCGTCCCTGTTTTACAAGGTAAGAGCCTCCTGGAAGTTTGAAACCTGTTCAGTCTGATCCAGCTGGTGACAGCTGAATTCTAGGCATGGAAAACACAAAGCAAGGAGGCCGTTACAGAATTTATTCGCACCTGGGATTTTGTCCCTTAGAATCACTGGGGACATTAGGGTTTGTCCTTTGTGTTTCTGCCTTTTTCCTCCCTGTCTCCCTCCTTTCTCTTCATCTCTCTTGCCCTTCTTTGTCCTTTCTCCTATTCCCCTCCCACTACCGTGTGTGTGTGTTGTGGGAGAGGGCTCTGCACACATCCCACTGTCGGAGCTCCCACTGCTAAAATGTGGGGCTGAAGGGTAGTGCTCAGGCAGTGATCCCCACCAGTGACCTGGGCCATCACTTTGGTCTCTCTGGTGAGAACCCTCAAGCCTCCCGTCCTCCAGTCTCTACCTGATTGGCTGAGCAGGGAGGTTACTGACAGGGAGGAGACTCAGGTCCTTTGTTCTCTTTTTAAGACCAAGGAAATGGAGTGAAGGGCCAAATTAGTTCTATGTTTGATAGAATTTTTGCTGCTTCTCTGCATTATTTAATGGTCTCTACCAGCCGATTCATGATTCTCTCTAACATTGCAGATTTCTCCTCAAATACTTGCTGAATAATTCATAACCTGTGCACTGTTGTTGGTCTGGAGCTCATCTGCAGAAACACTTTATTCAGAGTCATTTTAATGTCATGAAATTCAAGATCCGATGGTTAGTCTGAAAATCAGGGCTCTGGGTTCTGATTCCCAACTCTGCCACTGGCTTGGCTGTGTAGACCTCAGACAAGTCCAATTCTCCTTTCTCAGCGCTTAGCTTCTCCACCTGCTTTTTGAGTAGGGATAATAATGATCCATCCTACCTACCTCCAACGTGCGTGGAGGCAGGGCTGACTCTAGATTTTTGCCGTCCCAAGCAAAAAAATTGTTTAGCTTCCCCACCCCACCCCTGGGCTCCCCCTGCACTCACCTGCCACACAGCTGGGCTCTCCCCACACACATGCCCCTGCACTCTTCTATTCACCCCAGCCCTGGGTCACTGGTAACTTGCTCCCATGTGGAGTCATTCAGCAGGGATTTTGGATGTGCTGGAGAACACAGACAGGACTGGTTCCCATGTATGGTTACAGAGCTGCCATGATAAAAAAAGTGGGAACAATTTTCAGCATTGTGTGATTGGAGGAGATCTGGATTGATGCATATTGTAAGACTGTCCCATCACATACATGAGGAAAAGTTGAAGAGTGCCTTTATTATTCTTTTGTTCCACTCTTTGTTTCTGTAAATGGGGTGCCAATGCAATATCGCTGTCTTCCATTTTAAACAAAATAAAACAAAAACAAACAAAAAGAGCAATGGCTGTTGAAAATAGCAATTCCAGTCCTAATAACCCCTGGGAAGCATTTTCTTGCTCAATTTTATCCTACTTTTCTACAGCAAATGACAGTAAGATCAGTATATTTGATTTGGGAAAACAGCTGCCCAAACTGAGCTGGAGCACTCCTGAATGTTGAGTATTCAAATCTCTTTGAAGGCAAGGTGCTAGATTCCCTTTCTGAACATTAGCTGCAAACCTGGAAAGGAAAAGTCAATTCCTGCTTCCATGGTTCCAGGTGCTGGGGAAATCCTGCACTACGTGCCTGAGTGCTGTATCTAGAGCTGCCCAGGTCATGCAGAACCTCCTCCCTCACTTTTCATTTCAACTACAGGTGGGATCCACACGTATTGCCTCCCTTGCCACTTGGAAGCTAGCACAGGCTAGAGAGGGCCTATCCTGGTCCCGATTTCATGCAGGGCTGCCAGGTGAGTCACTGGTATCCCTCAGCCGGTCTGGGGATGTGTTGCAGAGGGATGTCTGGGGCAAGCACCAGTCCGAAAGCGTCAGTGGCTGGAGGCACCATTTTCCAGTGGTTGTTTTGAGTGTGCTGGTTGGCTCCTGGGTCTCTGAATGAGAACTACACTTGGGTGGGAGGGGCAGATGGGGAGCAGGTGGGGCGGTGGGTGGGTGGCAGGT